>NC_138131.1:92718778-92840532 GCF_964188305.1 Podarcis bocagei | reverse complement strand
GGGATCTAGGACGTACGCGTCCCTCACCTCAGCTGCAGGCAGGGGAGGAACCAATGGAACTTGGTGGTGCACAGGCTCAGTCAGCTGCCGGAGCCCCAGCGTCCGGAGCAGTCAAGACGAAGCCTCCTAGAGGGAACAGGAAGTGTTACATCTGTGACAGTGCGATGCACATGGCCAAAGAGTGTCCCCAGAGGCTCCAAAAGCACACTGCAGCCTTAGCAACAGTAACTGCAGCAGCACTACCTGAAGAGCAATTTCAGGGAAACGACAATGCCTGGCTGGAAGCAGAAATGCTGGGGCACAGCCAGGCGAGTCAGTAGGACAGTCCCCAGCGCTTTTGAAGCATACAAACCCCCTGCAACCCAAGCCAGTGGTGCAGCTCACTGCAACTCTCCAGCTACCTAATGGACGCACCCTGGAAGTCCCCATTACAATTGACAGTGGGAGCAACGCAGACTTCGTGGGGGTGCACTTCGTCAAGCAGCATCGCATAGAGCTCCTACCAGCCACGCTGGTATTATTATTACTTTGATTGTTATTACTTTGTTTCCAACAGTTTTAGCTCAATTATAACTCGTCTTAGTCCAGAGGGATCTTAAATGACAATTTCTCACTTTAAACCGCCCGTTTGGCAGCTTTGACAGCTGTCAAACTCCGCAGCTCTTACACAGGCACAAAGGCAGGACGTTCCCGAGCCCGGGAGGGGGGGTTGTTTAAAGCAAAAGGAGGGTTTCCAAAACTCCACTCTCCAGCCCAAAATTTCCTTTAGTTAAATCTTGGAAGTTAATGTCCTTTTTAACTCACCCCACCAAGGGTAGGCTCTCCAGCTTAGCTCTTATGTCGTTGCTTAGATCTTCTGCAAGGGGGGGGGTGCGGACTTCCTTTTAACACACCCCCCGGTCGTCTCTAATTCAAGGTAAAAATTTTTAAAGTCCCAATCCGTCTTACTCACGGGTAGTTCTTTCAGTCCAGATTTTCAAGGAAGGAAGTCGGCGCTCTCTGGTTATGGCTCGCGGCTTCGCTCTACCAAGGTAGCGATCGACTCTCAGTGCCACGCCACCCCCGTATCCCCTCCGCAGCCTTTAAAAAGGCTCTTTGCGAATCAGGGGGGGCGCTTAAGGCACCCGCCGAGTCTTCAGTCCGCAGGCTTCCGCGCCTGCGGTTTTTAAGGGTCCCCGCGTCGCCGGCGCAGCAAAGACCCATCCTCGGTAGAGCCGATTCCCTCCGCAGCTCGGAGGGAATCCGCCATTTCCAGATCGCGTCAACCCGGAAGTCCGCGGAAACACCTCTTACTGGTTTTCCCCTCCTTCTTACGCGCCTCGCTGGAGTTTGAAAACCCGCGCACGCTCGCTTCTCCAATCTCCATTGGCTCCTCGGGTGGCACAGTAGACGCTGGCATGTCTGGAATGCAGTTGTCATGCCAACGCTCTGCTCTCCCTTCCCGCCTTTCCAGAGCGCGCGTCTCTTGTCGGACTCCTACAGCGAGCGCCAACTTGGTCAGCTGGTCCATCGATTCCGGGCAGGGTGAGCGGGAAAGTTCGTCTCTCACCCAAGGGGATAAGCCCTCCTCAAACAACATTTGAATAGGTTCCGAACTCAGATCCCACCCAAGTTTATGGATCAGCATAGCAAATCTCAACCAGTACTCTCTCACTGACTGGTTTCCTTGTTTGCACCCCATCAGTTCTTTGCGCGTCACGCTCAGTTCAACATCGCTCGAGAACATGTGATCCATCGCGCTAAAAAACTTTCTCAGGTCCTTCAAGGCCGCGTTCTCCGCTGCCATTAAGGGTCGAACCCAATCTCTGGCCCGCCCCTCCAGGTGCCCCACCACGAAAGCGACTCTTCCCCCATCGTGGGCAAAGTCATCGTACTACAGCTCCAGCGCATACTGCACTTCTGTCTTAAAAGCGTTATAATCTCTGGGGTTGCCCCCAAACTTCTGCACAAGTCCCGGTACCTTTCTTGAGATGGGGGTAATCTTCCCCTGGGCATCATGTGTCCTCCTTTCATCCAGCCGCGCCGCTAGTAGAGCCAGTTGCTGCTCCAAGTCTCAGTTTCTCTCCTCCAGACTCTGTCCGCCTTTGGCCCCCTCTCCTGCGCCGGCTCCTCCGGTTTGACTCATGATTGTACCCCGGTCCTCTTGCACACAAGCAACGTAAGGGACTCACGAATTGCTGTCACGGGAATTGGGGTTGCTTGTGTGTAAACCTCTAGCTGTTCCAAACTGCTTAGGGTCGGTTGTGTCTTTCCCTGACTGAGCAGCCTTGGCGCTGCTGCTCAGTCGCTAGCAGAATCCGTGAGTGGGCGTCTCCTAAATTTCCTCCAGCATAAGAATTCCTTAACGGACAACCTTCGCCTCACCTCTCTGCGCGGAAGCCTTCTGCGCAGAGTGGGCGTGCCGAGTGGTGGTCCTCCACCCTCCCCACTGACTTCACTGGAAGAGTCTCGGAGCCTCCCCTCCAAACTGCTCTCTGCCTCTCCCTTCTTCCTGGTGTCACCTGGACTTCTTTCCCCAGAGGACGTTCTCTCTCTTCCCTTACTAGTCCCCTCTCCTGCAGAATCTGGGAGCCTCGCCTCTCCACTATGCTCTGATGTCAGTTCCCTGACATCCACTTCACTCCCAGGGCCCTCCCCCTCCCCCTCCCCCGTCCTTTCCTCGGACGGTGATGCAGGAAGCCCCCGGAAGGAACTCTCCCGTCCATCTGATGATTCAAACATCCCTCTCCATTTGCTGCTGTCTCTCCTCTCTCCCCAATCTCCCCAGTCGGATTCTTCTTCGGATAATTCCCCTTCCTCCTGGTCGGAGGCGGGAAAACCCTCAAACTCTTCCTCTTCATCGGTGGTGCCAAATTGCTCCCCCCAGAATCTCTCTGGTGGTTTGGGCTTTCTCGGATACCTGCTATGAAACTCCTCCTGCAGATACTCATCCCTAATCTCTTCTGCTGTGACCCATGTGTTTTCCGCTTCTGACTCCCCCTCCCACGCCACCAAATATTCCACTCGCCCCCCTCTCCACCTGGAATCGAGAATTTCAGCTGCATGGCCACTGAGTTCCCTTTCCTCCATCTGTGGATGCAAGGGTGTTTCACTTTGCTGACCCAGAAATTCCCTCCCCTCCCTGAACAGTGAGAGTAAGGACCTATGGAACACGGGGTGCAGTTTCATGTGAGATGGCAATTTGAGCCTAAAGGCCACCGGGTTAACTTGCTGGGCTACTTCGAACGGTCCCAGTCTCTTTGGCCGTAGTTTCTTGCACCCTCCTTTGAAAGGTAACCCTTTGGTAGACAACCACAACCGGTCCCCCACTCTAATGGTTTCTCCCTCTCTGCGGTGCTTGTCTGCCTGCCTCTTGTACTCTTCCTTGGCCCTTTCCAGGTTTAGCTTAAGCTGTTGGTGTAAAGCCTCCATCTCTTCCACAAATTTTTCAGCTGCAGGAACACTCCAACTTCCCTCCCCTTCCCCTGGGAAAGCCCTGGGGTGACACCCGTAATTCGCCATAAACGGACTCATCCCTGTGGACACATGTTCTGCGTTATTGTATGCAAACTCAGCCAGCGCTAAGTTGTCCACCCAATCATTCTCCCTCTCGCTGACGTAGCAGCGTAGATATTGTTGAAGTATGCTGTTAGCTCTCTCTGCTTGTCCGTGGTTTCTGGATGTCTGGCCGTCGAGAAACTAACCTCGACATCCAGCAGGCGCATAGAATCATAGAATCATAGAGTTGGAAGAGACCACAAGGGCCATCGAGTCCAACCCCCTGCCAAGCAGGAAACACCATCAGAGCACTCCTGACATATGGTTGTCAAGCCTCTGCTTAAAGACCTCCAAAGTAGGAGACTCCACCACACTCCTTGGCAGCAAATTCCACTGTCAAACAGCTCTTACTGTCAGGAAGTTCTTCCTAATGTTTAGGTGGAATCTTCTTTCTTGTAGTTTGGATCCATTGCTCCGTGTCCGCTTCTCTGGAGCAGCAGAAAACAACCTTTCTCCCTCCTCTATGTGACATCCTTTTATATATTTGAACATGGCTATCATATCACCCCTTAACCTCCTCTTCTCCAGGCTAAACATGCCCAGCTCCCTTAGCCGTTCCTCATAAGGCATCGTTTCCAGGCCTTTGACCATTTTGGTTGCCCTCCTCTGGACACGTTCCAGTTTGTCAGTGTCCTTCTTGAATTGTGGTGCCCAGAACTGGACACAGTACTCCAGGTGAGGTCTGACCAGAGCAGAATACAGTGGCACTATTACTTCCCTTGATCTAGATGCTATACTCCTATTGATGAGGCCCAGAATTGCATTGGCTTTTTTAGCTGCCGTGTCACACTGTTGGCTCATGTCAAGTTTGTGGTCAACCAAGACTCCTAGATCCTTTTCACATGTACTGCTCTCAAGCCAGGTGTCACCCATCTTGTATTTGTGCCTCTCATTTTTTTTGCCCAAGTGCAATACTTTACATTTATCCCTGTTAAAATTCATCTTGTTTGTTTTGGCCCAGTTTTCTAATCTGTCAAGGTCGTTTTGAAGTGTGATCCTGTCCTCTGGGGTGTTAGCCACCCCTCCCAGTTTGGTGTTGTCAGGGCTGCCTCAGGTCTCAGCTCACAAAAGACCAACGCCAAGCTCTTCTTATATACAAGGGTGTTTATTGCAGTTCATTATGGGTTCCACAACCGAGGCGTGCAGCCCCGCGTCTCTTTCTCCTAGACATTAGAAGTCCCCTCTGAATCGGTCCCACCCCTACACCAGTTTAATAAGCTAACGCTGCCCCACCTCTTTCTCTCTTTCCTTTTCCGCAGGGTCTTTCTGCCCGTCGGGGTTCCTCCCCTCCTGCTTTCTCCTGAAGCGGAGTCTCCAGACTGCTCCTGCCCCCTCCTGCGGGCTTTGGGTCCTGGCCCCTCCTCCTCCGGGCTCCCTGTTCTCCCGCGCGCCTCCTCATTTGAACTTGGCGCGCGCGCCCAACTTCTGACCTTCCTTTTGACAGTTATGCTACTCCCCTCACTGCTTTCCTCCCCTTCCGGGAGAACGGCTTGCTCTGATCCCTCCCCTTTCTCTGTCGCCGGAGCTGCTCCCTCTGACACACTGGACCCTCCCCCTCCCTCGCTGCGCTCTGGTGGGGAGGCTGGCCCTGATTCCCAGCTGCCGCTTTGGGGTCCCCTGCTGGCCCCCCGCTCCTGACACTTTCCCCCCGGGGCTCCCCTTGCCCTTACCACAGGCGCCCCTTTCTGGGAATCCTCTGATTTGCTGGAGAGACTCATGGAATCCCCTGCGTCATTGCTATCCTCTTCCTCGCTCTCCTGGGATTCCTCTCCATCGCTCTCCATTTCCTGCCTTCCCTGTGCCTCTGTCCCTGTACCCCTGACATCCATCCCCCCCTCGAAGCCCCCCCTTCCCCCCTCCCGCTGCTCGGGTGCAGGTTCCGGAAGCTCCTCAGTCGCTGGGGTAGATCTTGGATAAAGTTCGTCGACGTCAATCGTCTCTGCTTCCAGCTCATTGCTTGTGTGCTCGAAACCAAGGTCCTCTCCTAACACGTCCATGTCCTCCCCTCCCCCTGTCTCTTCGGACGTTGCTGTCTGCCAGGGCCCCCTCAGCAATCTCCTGCGCCACTCATCCTCTGGTTGGTCGTCCCACCAGTAAGAGCGATCCGTGTCCACCCCCGAGCACGATCCCCTTGGAGGACTCAATTTTGGCGTGGTCTCCTCTGCTGAGGAGAACCCCCAGAAGGTGCTGCCTGAAAGTGTAGGCGTAAAAAGCCAGTCGTCGAAAAATTCCGCTGGCATGGGCCTGTGTGGGAAGAGTGCATGGAACTCGTCCTTAAGAAGGGGCTCCTCCAGAGCATAGCCCGGCACCCAACTGTTGGCACTGGCCGGGGTACCCTCTCTGGCGAGGAGGTATTCTACTCCCTCCTCCCCCCATCTCGAGTCCAGAATTTCTGTGACCTCGTTGAGTGTCTCGGCCTTCGGTGACTTCCCCCCCCCCTTGGGGACTCCCTGCGTGGGTCCGGTGCCGTCCCTGGCTCCTGAAACCTGTGTGGGGCTTTGTAGGGCGTAAGCACCGACCTATGAAAGACCGGGTGCATTCGGGAACCTTCTGGGAGGGTCAACCGATAAGCTACGGTGTTGATCTTGGCCTCAACTTGGTATGGCCCCAGCTGTCTGTGTCCTAGCTTCTTCTTGGCTAACGACTTGGTAGGCGCCGCCTGGGCTGCCAACCATACCCAGTCCCCCACCTGTATGTCTTCCCCTGCCCTCCTGTGCCTGTCTGCCTGCACCTTGTAGGCGTGTTTAGCCAGCTCTAAGTGCCGTCGGAGCTCCTCGTGGACCTCCTGCAATTCTGCGGCCAAATGCTCCGCTCCCTGCGTCGCTCCCTGCACCGTCGTCTCCACTCCCGGAAAGGTTCTGGGATGCCGCCCATTGTTGGCGAAGAACGGCGTCACCCCCGTGGACGCCTGCTTCGTGTTGTTGTAGGCAAACTCGGCCATCGGTAGGTAGTCCACCCAAGTCGCAGGCTTCTGATTGGCGTAACAGCGCAGGTACTGCTGCATGATGGCGTTGACCCTTTCCGCTTGGCCGTTGGTCTGCGGGTGTCTCGCCGACGCTAAGTTGATCTTGACGTTCAGGATACCCAGGAGCTTCTGCCAAAAACTGGAAACGAACTGGCGACCGCGGTCGGACAGGATGGATCGCGGCAAGCCGTGCACCCTGAACACGTGGTCTATGAACAGTTTGGCGGTCTGCTCCGCAGTCGCCACCTTCGCGCAAGGAATGAAATGCGCCATCTTGGTGAACAGGTCTACAACCACAAGCACCGCCGTCTTGCCTCGCGAACTGGGCAGATCAGTGACAAAGTCCAGCGCCACCCTCTGCCACGGTTGCAGTGGCGTCTCCAACGGTTCCAGCAGTCCCGCTGGTTTCTGGTGCACTGGCTTGGACCTTTGGCAAGTGTCACACCTGGCGACGTAGTCCGCGACCTCCCCTCGCATCTGGGGCCACCAAAAGTCTCTGGCCACTAATTCCGCCGTCTTTTCCTTGCCGAAGTGGCCAGCGCTGGGTGGTCGTGCAACTGCTGCAGAACCTTTGCGTGGAGATCGTCTCCCGGAACATAGAGAGCACCTTTACGGGTTAGCAGGCCGTCGCGTATCTGGAACTCGTCGTCCCTCGCTGTGCCTCTCCGCACCTCTTCCATCTTGGACTGTGCGAACGGATCCGTCTGCAAAGCGCGACGCACCGCCCACACCTGTGGTGCAAAAATGTGCTTGGCTCCCACAGGTGCCGCTTCCTCGAGATACTGCGGTTTCCTGGAGAGCGCATCTGCTATGACATTGTTGTCGCCTGGGATGTACTCAATCCTGAAATCGAAGTCCGCAAAGAACTCTGCCCAGCGTATGTGCCTCTGGCTCTGTAGCTTCGCCGTGCGCCAGTACTCTAGGTTCTTGTGGTCCGTGCGGACCTGCACGGTGTGCTTGGCTCCAATGAGGAAGTGCCTCCACGCCTTGAAAGCCGCGTGGATGGCCAGCAACTCCCTGTCCCAGATGGTGTAGTTCTGTTCCGACTTGCTGAGCTTCCGGGAGTAGAAAGCGCAGGGCCTCCAGTTCCCCTGCGGGTCTTCCTGTAAAAGGACGGCCCCCACCGCTCTGTCAGATGCGTCAGTCTCAACCCTCATGGGCCTGCCGGGATTCACGTGTAGCAGCTGTTCTTCGGACGCGAAGAGACTCTTAAGTCTCCTGAAGGACTGCTCCGCCTGGTCCGTCCAGGTGAACTTCTTCTTCTTGGAGCTGAGAGTGTCCGTGATAGCTGCCGTCTCCCTGGCGAAACCCCTGATGAACTTGCGGTAAAAGTTGGCGAAGCCGACGAACCTCTGGACCTCCTTCCGATTTCGCGGGCTTTTCCAGTCCAACACCGCGCGGACCTTGGCGCTGTCCATGGCTAGTCCCCCATGGCTGCCCCTCCTCTTGGCCCTCCTCCTCCTGACCGGTCTGGATGCAATGCTGCGCGCAATAGGACGAGCCGAAAGTGAGCTGCCGCTGGTACCACGCCATGGTTGGGCTGTGCCTATCCAGCCAACTCATGCCTAACACTATAGGTGTGTCTGACAGGCGGGTGACGTTGAAACTGATGACTTCTCGGTGATTGCCAATCTGCATTACCATGGGTGGCGTCTGTTGTACCACCTGCCCACCCAGCAGCTTCCTGCCATCCACTGTGACGACGTTCAATGGCAGCGTGGCTGGTAGGAGCTCTATGCGATGCTGCTTGACGAAGTGCACCCCCACGAAGTCTGCGTTGCTCCCACTGTCAATTGTAATGGGGACTTCCAGGGTGCGTCCATTAGGTAGCTGGAGAGTTGCAGTGAGCTGCACCACTGGCTTGGGTTGCAGGGGGTTTGTATGCTTCAAAAGCGCTGGGGACTGTCCTACTGACTCGCCTGGCTGTGCCCCAGCATTTCTGCTTCCAGCCAGGCATTGTCGTTTCCCTGAAATTGCTCTTCAGGTAGTGCTGCTGCAGTTACTGTTGCTAAGGCTGCAGTGTGCTTTTGGAGCCTCTGGGGACACTCTTTGGCCATGTGCATCGCACTGTCACAGATGTAACACTTCCTGTTCCCTCTAGGAGGCTTCGTCTTGACTGCTCCGGACGCTGGGGCTCCGGCAGCTGACTGAGCCTGTGCACCACCAAGTTCCAT
The DNA here is from genome assembly GCF_964188305.1 of Podarcis bocagei. NCBI lineage: Eukaryota > Metazoa > Chordata > Lepidosauria > Squamata > Lacertidae > Podarcis > Podarcis bocagei. The sequence goes on along the minus strand of NC_138131.1, from coordinate 92,831,856 downwards.
TGGTTCCTCCCCTGCCTGCAGCTGAGGTGAGGGACGCGTACGTCCTAGATCCCTGGGAAGGAAAGGAGGCGCTCTAGAGGGTGTGTGAAGCTGGCGACCCTCCTCATTGCGCCAAGGGCGTTCTTCATGGCGCACTCCAATGGCGAGCGCCCGCTGCACAAGTTCTGCTAGGGTTTGAGGTCTGACCCCCCTTGCCAATTCATCTTTTACAGGGCCAGACAACCCCTCCCAAAACAAGTCTCTTACTGCCAGGGAATCTTTCTCCCATTTCAGTACATTCAGCAAGGCAAAAAACCTAGCATGATACTGACGTACTGTAGCCTTGCCTTGCCTTAAACCATGCAGCTCCTTGCGTGCTATATCCACATCCACGGTAGATTGGAAGCAAGCGTCCATGGCTTTGATAAATTCATCTGAGTCCCTTCGAGCAGGACAATCTTCGCGCCACAGATTGCGCAGCCAAGCCCTCGCTTCCCCATGCAAGTGGGACACAATGAACCCCACCTTCTCCTCCTCATCTTTAAAGTCGTCGCGAAGCAAATGCAACGCATATTCGACGTCTGCTCAAAAACTGGGGTACTGCTTCAGGTTCCCATCAAAGTGGGCTACCAAGTTGCCTCCCCTTCTGCCCAGTCCTACGCCTGCAGATCTGGACCCCGGGAATCCCACTTGGCATGCATGATCCCACCTGGCTTGCAGATCCTGGCATCGCTTTTCCGCCTCTTCCCCCTTCTTCTGGGAGACCACTACCGCAGTGGTAAGCTGGGAGACTGCGTTGCGTAGATCAGCTATCTGCTCCTCCATACTCATGGCCGCCAAACTTCGTGAGCTTCGCAAAAAAAATTTTGCGTACTTTTGGGAGGGGACTTACTGTCAGGGCTGCCTCAGGTCTCAGCTCACAAAAGACCAACGCCAAGCTCTTCTTATATACAAGGGTGTTTATTGCAGTTCATTATGGGTTCCACAACCGAGGCGTGCAGCCCCGCGTCTCTTAGCCTAGACGTTTGAAGTCCCCTCTGAATCGGTCCCACCCCTACACCAGTTTAATAAGCTAACGCTGCCCCACCTCTTTCTCTCTTTCCTTTTCCGCAGGGTCTTTCTGCCCGTCGGGGTTCCTCCCCTCCTGCTTTCTCCTGAAGCGGAGTCTCCAGACTGCTCCTGCCCCCTCCTGTGGGCTTTGGGTCCTGGCCCCTCCTCCTCCGGGCTCCCTGTTCTCCCGCGCGCCTCCTCATTTGAACTTGGCGCGCGCGCCCAACTTCTGACCTTCCTTTTGACAGTTATGCTACTCCCCTCACTGCTTTCCTCCCCTTCCGGGAGAACGGCTTGCTCTGATCCCTCCCCTTTCTCTGTCGCCGGAGCTGCTCCCTCTGACACACTGGACCCTCCCCCTCCCTCGCTGCCCCATGATATTCTTGTAAAGAAGCTGGTAAAATGCGGTCTTGACTATGCTACCACTCAGTGGATTTGTAACTGGCTGACTGACCGATCCCAAAGAGTGCTCATCAATGGTTCCTCTTCATCCTGGAGAAGAGTGACTAGTGGGGTGCCACAGGGTTCTGTCTTGGGCCCGGTCTTATTCAACATCTTTATCAACGACTTGGATGATGGACTCAAGGGCATCCTGATCAAATTTGCAGATGACACCAAACTGGGAGGGGTGGCTAACACCCCAGAGGACAGGATCACACTTCAAAATGACCTTGACAGATTAGAGAACTGGGCCAAAACAAACAAGATGAATTTTAACAGGGAGAAATGTAAAGTATTGCACTTGGGCAAAAAAATGAGAGGCACAAATACAAGATGGGGGACACCTGGCTTGAGAGCAGTACATGTGAAAAGGATCTAGGAGTCTTGGTTGACCACAAACTTGACATGAGCCAACAGTGTGACGCGGCAGCTAAAAAAGCCAATGCAATTCTGGGCTGCATCAATAGGAGTATAGCATCTAGATCAAGGGAAGTAATAGTGCCACTGTATTCTGCTCTGGTCAGACCTCACCTGGAGTACTGTGTCCAGTTCTGGGCACCACAGTTCAAGAAGGACACTGACAAACTGGAACGTGTCCAGAGGAGGGCAACCAAAATGGTCAAAGGCCTGGAAACGATGCCTTATGAGGAACGGCTAAGGGAGCTGGGCATGTTTAGCCTGGAGAAGAGGAGGTTAAGGGGTGATATGATAGCCATGTTCAAATATATAAAAGGATGTCACATAGAGGAGGGAGAAAGGTTGTTTTCTGCTGCTCCAGAGAAGCGGACACGGAGCAATGGATCCAAACTACAAGAAAGAAGATTCCACCTAAACATTAGGAAGAACTTCCTGACAGTAAGAGCTGTTTGACAGTGGAATTTGCTGCCAAGGAGTGTGGTGGAGTCTCCTACTTTGGAGGTCTTTAAGCAGAGGCTTGACAACCATATGTCAGGAGTGCTCTGATGGTGTTTCCTGCTTGGCAGGGGGTTGGACTCGATGGCCCTTGTGGTCTCTTCCAACTCTATGATTCTATGATTCTATGAGTCTATGATTCTAAAAGGGGAAAAGAGGCGGTCCTATGGTAAGCGGAGGTACAGGACGCCTAGGGCAGAGCGCACCTTTGAGAATTGGTTGGATGGGTACCAGGTTTTCATGGGAGTTGTGTGTGCAGCTTATCCTCGGCGCTCCATGGATTTGGTTGCTTATCTGGCTCACGTGAGGAGGGCACATGCTCTCGCGGGAGAAAATGCCGCTTTAACGTACAATGAGAATTTCCGTAGAAACGCTTCTCTCCTGCCTTCCACCCACTGGGATCTAACGGATCCTAATTACTGGGGCGAGGACGTCAATCCCTACATCGAAAAGAAAAATCAGGACTCATCCAAGGCGGGTAAGACAGAGGTGAAGCGGCGCCGTCAGTGCTGGGAGTACAACAGGGGTGTATGCTCGCGACCCTCCTGTAAGTATCTGCATGAATGTGAGCGGTGCTGGGGTAACCACCCCGCCTCTGCCTGCTTCAAGAACAAACAGTAGCCCTTTCGGGGGGCGGGGGTTCTTCCACAACAATAACAGGGGTGCCCCCCGGATCCACCCGCCAGGGGCCTGGTAACCGCCAGTAACTTGCACCTGGGTTTAGCCTCCTCCCCCATCAAACTTCAGCCCCTCAAAACCTTACTGGACCAGTATCCCGATCGAACAGCTGCACAATACCTTTGGGAGGGGTTCTCCAAGGGGTTCAGAATCCCCGTGGCTTCCCCCCCAACACCGGGAACCCACAAAATCAAAAGTCTGTTAAGGAAAGACCAGAGATAGTTAGAAAAAAGATAGAGAAGGAAATCAAGGCAGGGAGGGTGGCAGGCCCCTTTGCCGAACCCCCCTTTGAAGGACTTCACCTATCCCCTCTGGGCATTGTACTAAAGAAGACCCCAGGGGAATTCCGCATGATACACAACCTTTCCCACCCAAGGGGAGGCTCTGTCAATGATGCGATCCCCCAGGAGCTTTGTACAGTAAAATACGCCTCCTTTGACCAAGCAGTGAAAATGATTCGGCGATTTGGGCAGGGGGCACTTCTAGCCAAATGCATCATCGAGTCGGCATTCTGCCTCCTTCCCGTCCACCCAGCTGATTTCCGTTGGTTGGGCTTTAGATTTGACGGAGCGTATTTCATTGACAAAGCAATGCCGATGGGTTGTTCCGTGGCTTGCTCAGCCTTTGAGTCGTTTAGTACGTTTTTGGACTGGGCCCTACGCTTCAGGACAGGGTCGTTGGGCGTGTCGCATTGTCTTGATGATTTTATTTTGGTGGCAGATAACAGGCAGCGATGCTCCGCCCTCTTGGAGGCCTTCACGGCTTTAGCTGGTGAGCTAGGGGTGCCGCTAGCCGCCGAAAAGACGGAGGGTCCAGCCACCTCTATTGTCTACTTTGGCATCGAGTTAGATACCGTGGCCCAGACCTCTAGACTGCCCGAGAATAAATTGATCGCTCTTAAAGCACTGATACAGCAGCTGCTACCCCTGAGGAAGGTTACCTTAAGGCAAGTTCAGTCCCTGCTAGGCCACCTAAATTTCGCCTGTAGGGTAGTGGCGCCGGGCCGCCCCTTTTGTGGCCGCCTGGCCAGATTGGCCACTGGTCTCAGGGCACCACAGCATAGGGTGCGCCTCTCCAAAGAAGTTAAGGCAGATCTGGGAGTTTGGTTACAGTTCCTCGACAAGTACAACGGTATATCCTTGTGGCAAGACTCCATGGCGCTCAACGCTGATTTCCAAGTTCAGCAGGTTCCTTGGGTTTCGGGGTTTACTTCAGGGGCCAGTGGCGTGCCAAAAAGTGGCCTGCAGACTGGCAGGGCCAGCCCATTACTCGGGACCTTACATTCTTGGAATTTTTCCCTATCGTGGTGGCAGTACATCTTTGGTCGGAGCAGTTCCGCAACCATAGGGTTTGTTTCAACACAGATAACCAGGCAGTGGTAGCGGTTCTTTCTCAGCAGTCCGCGCGCTCCACCAGGGTGGGTAACTTGTTACGGTCCTTCGTCCTCCTGTGTTTGGAGCAGAATATATATTTTTCAGCCAAATTCGTACCTGGCATTAATAATGACATCATGGATGCTCTGTCTCGTTTTCAGATGGAGCGCTTTCGCTCATTAGCGCCGGAAGCGGAACAATCATCAATGCCTTTCCCGGAGCATCTCTGGAGCCTTGGGAGCAGGAAATGATGAAGGGAGTATTCGGTGCAGTTGCCCCTTCCACAATGAGATCATACAAGAAGGCTTGGGCTGACTTTTTAAAGTTCCGCAGCAGTATACCCAGCGCAAAGCAGAATTCCATTCCCTCAACAAGGGAGGTCCTCCACTACTTAACCCATCTGAAGGAGCTGGGCAGGGCACCAAAGACTCTCAATATTCAGTCCGCGGGGATTTCCTATTTTTGTAAAGCCTTTTTCGCCATCGACCCGTGCGCACAATTTATCGTGCGTAAGACCTTAGAGGGCTGGCGCCAGCTACAGCCCCCCAGCTCTGACAAGAGGAGGCCCATAACGTATGATATTTTGACTCAGATACAAAATTACGAGAAATATGCTGGTCAAAATATGAAGTGCGCCTATTCTCTGCCGCTTATTCCGTAGCCTTCTTTGGTGCCCTGCGCATAGGTGAGGTAGTCTGCGAGGGAGGGGTTGCCCACGGCCAGAGGGGCATCCTGTTAAGTGATCTGACCCTATCAGAGACTGACCTGATGGTTCAAGTACGGAGCTCTAAGACGGACCAACAGGGCAGAGGGGCCCTCCTTCGGCTACCAGCTGCACAGGCTAGTGGTCCCTGCCCGGTGAGGGATACGAGGCGTTTCCTCTACTTAAGACCCAGTAGCCCCGGCCCCCTATTTATTCACGCGGATGGATCGCTCTTGGCCAGGCATCAGTTTACGCGGGTGATGCGCTTGGCATTGTCAGCTTGCGGTCTGTCCGCGGCCGAATTTGCGGCTCACTCCTTTCGGATAGGGGCAGCAACCACTGCAGTGCACCTTGGGCTCTCAGCAGACAGGATAAAGGACTTGGGGCGGTGGAGATCTAATGCATACAGAGCTTATGTGAGAAAGAATTTATGACTAGCTGTGGGGTTTCCTGACCGTGGTTTTCTGCCTGTTTGCTTTTCAGAATACAAGAGGGTGCGCATTTGGCTGGTGGGCCACAGCGTCGTGCATTGGGCCAAGAATCGTGCCATGAACACCGGTTTGGGTATAAATCTGAGCTTGCCTGCAAATGTAGAGCTGGCGTGGATAGCGCATAGAGGGATGCGCTGGAGCGAATTCAAGCCAGCCGTGATGGCGAGAGCTGCCTCGGAGGGCCCACCTGATGCCCTGGTTGTCCAGTTGGGGGGAAACGACTTAGCGTATCGCAAAGCTATTGACTTGAGATGAAACATTTTTGACGATTTTGCTGATCTGATGGCGACTTACCCAAACATTACGATCTTGTGGTCCTCGCTGCTTGAGAGGAGGACGTGGAGGGATTGTGTGAGCCCGGTTGGAATCAACAAGGCAAGAAAGGTCTTGGAACGGGCTGTGGAACGTAGAGTGGTGGCTCTGGACGGGTGCGTCATTAGGCACCCAGGCATCCAGTACAGCAACAAGGCCCTCTACAGACGGGATGGCGTGCATCTGTCAGATGCTGGAAATGATATTTGGTTGGGGGACATCATAGCAGGGATTACGGATTGGTTACAGGCTTGAAGGTATTGGCGGCGAGCTTTGCTTGATTGGCGGTTAGGCATTGGCAGGGGTAATTGTTATGCAAATGAGGGGGGAAGGAAGCGCCATCACCTTCCCCCAATGAAAATGGGTATTCCGGTAGAGGACTCCGGGGGGCGTTGCCTTGTCCGAAACCTAGGGAGGTAAGGGCCTCCGGCACGCCCCCGAGCGGTGACACCCGTGGGATCCTAGTTGGCGTACTTCAACAGGACTCCCACGGCTTGTGGACAACCCTTCCCGGTCTCCATGCCGGTTAGTCGATAGGAGCCAATGCCTAAGGCCAATACCTTCCAATTCTGTAATCAATACAGTTGTGGCCTTTTTATGCCCATTAACCTTAAATAATGTGTCCCGTGTCTTTATTTCACATGGGGGAGGGGACTTGCCACGCAAAGCCATTTCCGAGCTAGAGAGGAGAGGGGGTTGCGGGCTAACCCCTCCCACACACTCCACTCGCGGGGACTGGCCTTTTGCCCCCGCGAGAACAGGGGAATCCCCGGGCATGCCGGCAACCCTGCCCGCCAATTGGTGGGGCCGGGGCGGCGGGGCCTAGCCCATTTAAGGCCAGGCACGTCCGGGGACCGCCCTCTTTGCCCCGTTCCAGCTCACCGGTTATCCCATCCCAACCACCCTTTAGGCTTAGCTAGATATGACCTTGCTATGGACTTCGGTTGGTCGCCGCAAGGGGCCTGGTAGGAATTTTTCCAACTTGGCGCACTTCCAGCCTTTTGGTTTTTTCGCCTACCTCGTAGCAAACGTCACAACTTCTCAGTATTGGCGGTTAGGCATTGGCAGGGGTAATTGTTATGCAAATGAGGGGGGAAGGAAGCGCCATCACCTTCCCCCAATGAAAATGGGTAGTCCGGTAGAGGACGCCGGGGGGCGTTGCCTTGTCCGAAACCTAGGAAGGTAAGGGCCTCCGGCACGCCCCCGAGCGGTGACACCCGTGGGATCTTAGTTGGTGTACTTCAACAGGACTCCCACGGCTGGCGGTTAACCCTTCCCGGTCTCCATGCCGGGTAGTCGATAGGAGCCAATGCCTAAGGCCAATACCTTTCAATTGTGTAATCAATAAAGTTGTGGCCTTTTTTATGCTCATTAACCCAGTGTTTCCCAACCTTTTTTGGGCAAAGGCACACTTGTTTCATGAAAAAAATCTCGAGGCACACCACCATTACAGCCCCGTGACGTCAGCGCGCAGCGTCACGCCGGGAGGGACATGAATTGCTAGCAAATTACATAATCACCTCCTTGAGGGCTGGCTCATCTTCTCCGAAGGCAGAACCCCATTAATTAACAGCACAGACTCACACCATAGCCAAGACGAGGGGGAAAAACCTCAGTCATGCACAGTCATGCACATGTGGGGGCTAAATGAGGACGAAGACCGGGCAGAGAGCAGGGTTCAAATCACCCCACCTGGCCAGGACAATCCCTGGGTGCTCCCTTGGGCCACTCGCCTGACCCACCTCGCAGGGCTGTTGTTGCGAGGATAACACGGGGAGAACCACGCGCGCCCCCGGGAGCTCCTTGGAGGAGAAAGCGGGCGATGAATGCAATGCACGAAATATATGAGAGGCGACCAGGTTTTGCAGATGAGGGGCCCCCGCCAGCCTCCGCTTCCAACACCCGGCGCAACGACGCCGAAGTTTCTCCCCGGGCTCGGCTCGGGGAGCAGCGCTGCTCCCCCCGGCTCCCCTTTGCCCTCCCGGCTCTCTCTGCCGCCCACTGGGGACCCCCCTCACCTGCCAAGTCCGGAGCGCCGGTGGAAGTTGCATGCATGCATGCAGGGCGCCGCGTTGCCATTGCATTGTACTGCACTCCATGCAACGCCTGCACACATGCATTGCCTTGCACGCACGCCAAGGGGTCTCCCCGCGGTCCGATGCGTCCCCTCCGGCGCGGATACAGCATTGCAAAAATAACCCCCCCCCCGACGCAGCCCTACCTGGGGGGCAGCCTCCGCCTCCGCCGCTCCGCCTCCGCGGGGATCCCCGGGCTCCATCCTGCCGCCCGATCTCCGCGGGGGCGCAGGCAGGCTGCGTGGGGTCCACGCGGAAGAGCCCCTGCCCGCCCAGCCGCCGCCACCACGCTCATTCCATGGCCGGGAGAAGAGCGCTTCAAACAAAACGCCCGGCCCGCCAGGCCACGCTGGGAAACGTAGTTTGTGCACCCCGCGCGGGCGCGGAGCCCAAGGGCGAGGGGACTACGGATCCCGGCAGCCCCCGCGCCGGGGACGGAGGGGGAGAGGCCGGGTGCAGGGATGGAGGGACGGGTGGGCGAGCGAGTGAGTGAGTGGCAGCCGCCAAGCCTTGGTCGAGAGCCAGGAAGGGCCTCCCCGGAGGAGGAGGAGGAGGAGGAGGAGGGAGGCGCAGAGCGGGAGGGAGGGAGGGAACCCCAGGGGTCATCTAGTGAGGGCGCCCCAATCGAAAATTTGACTTAAAAAAAAAAATCTTTCGAATTTTTTAATTTTTCCCACGGCACACCAGGCAACATCTCGCGGCACACTAGTGTGCCGCGGAACAGTGGTTGGGAAACACTGCATTAACCTTAAATATTGTGTCCCGTGTCTTTATTTCACAAGGGGGAGGGGACTTGCCACGCAATCCAAGATTCTTCTTTCTATGTAGTTGGAAACCAAAATAACCTGTTTGGCTTTCTTTAGGCTTATTACACTTCGCTTTGCTATTTGTGGGTGAATGAACACCGAAAGAGCAATCGAAGCTTATTCGTCCTTTTTCTATTGAGATGGAACCAAAACACCTATGCTTGATTTGGACTTATAACAAACATGTCATCTGCGATTTTTGGTTGAATGTGCATTCTAACCCCAAAAACACCAATTTGAAATAAGCCCAATTAGAGCTTTATCATCTTCTTTTTATGTAGATGGAACCCAAAACACCTTTTTGCTTTCGTTTGGGGTGATTCTGGCGCACACCCAAATAACACCATGCGAATTGAAAAAAGCCCAATCAAAGCATTCGTCTTCTTTCTACGCATATGGAAGCGAAAAGAAGGTGTTGTGTTATTTTGGTCTCATTACACACACTTTGCGATTTCTGTGTCAATGTGCATTAAAAGCAATGAACACGACATGAAGTAAGCGCAATCCAAGATTCTTCTTTCTATGTAGTTGGAAACCAAAACAACCTGTTTGGCTTTGTTTAGGCTTATTACACCGCTTTGCTATTTGTGAGTGAAGGAACACCGAAAGAGCAATCGAAACTTATTCGTCCTTTTTCTATTGAGAGGGAACCAAAACACCTGGGCTTGATTTGGGCTGGTAACAAACATTTCTGCGATTTTGGGTTGAATGTGCATTCTAACCCCAAAAATACCAATTTGAAATAAGCCCAATCAGAGCTTTATCATCTTCTTTTTATGTAGATGGAACCCAAAACACCTTTTTGCTTTCGTTTGGGGTGATTCTGGTGCACACCGAAATAACACCATGCGAATTGAAAAAAGCCCAATCAAAGTGTCAGGGAACTGACATCGGAGCAGAGGGGAGAGGCGGTGCTTCCCGATTCTGCAGAAGAAGGAACGAGTAAGGGTAGAGAGAGAAGGTCATCTGGGGAAGAATGTCCCGGTGACACCAGGAAGAAGGAAGAGGGAGGAAGCACCTCGGAGGATAGGCTCCGAGATGCTGGCACTGAAGGTAGTGAAGAGAGTGGAGGGGCACCTCTGGGCATGCCCACTCTGCGCAGAAGGGTTACGCGCAGAGAGGCGAGGCGAAGGGTGTCTGTCAATGAGCTTTTATGTTGGAGGAAATTTAGGAAACACCCACTCACGGATACGTCCAGCGACTGAGCAGCAGCAGCACCTAGGCTGCTCAGTCAGGGAAAGACACCACCAACTTCTAAGCAGTTTGGAATAGCTGGAGGTTTACACACAAGCAACCCCATTCCCGTGACAGCAATCCGTGAGTCCCTTACCTTGCTTGTGTGTAAGAGCACTGGGGAACAGTCATGAGTCAAACAGAAGGAGCAGGCGCAGGAGAGGGAGCCAGAGGCGGACAGAGTCTTGAGGAGAGAAACCGAGATCTGGAGAGGCAACTGGCTCTACTAGCGGCGCAGCTGGATGAAAGGAGGACGCATGACGCCCAGGGCAAGATTACCCCCATCGCAAGAAAGGTACCGGGACTTGTGCAGAAGTTTGGGGGCAACCCCAGAGATTACAACGCTTTTAAAACAGAAGTGCAGTATGCGTTGGACCTCCAGTACGATGACTTTGCCGACGATGGGGGAAGAGTTGCTTTCGTGGTGGGGCACCTGGAGGGGCGAGCTAGAGATTGGGTTCGACCCTTAATGGCAGCGGAGAACGCTGCCTTAAAGGACCTGAGAAAGTTCTTCTCCGCAATGGATCACATGTTTTCGAGCGATGTGGAATTGAGTGTGACGCGCAAAGAACTGATGGGGTGCAAACAGGGGAACCAGTCAGTGAGAGAGTACTGGTCGAGATTTGCTATGCTGATCCATAAACTTGGGTGGGATCTGAGTTCGGAACCTATTCAAATGTTGTTTGAGGAGGGCTTATCCCCTTGGGTGAGAGACGAACTTTCCCGCTCGCCCCGCCCTCAATCGATGGACCAGCTGACCAAGTTGGCGCTCACTGTGGGAGTCAGACAAGAGACACGCGCACTGGAAAGGCGGGAAGGGAGAGCTGAGCGTTGGCAGGAGAACCGGATTCCAGACATGCCAGCGTCGGCAGTGCCGCCCAAGGAGCCAATGGAGATTGGAGGAGTGAGCGCGCGCGGATTTTCAAACTCCAGCGAGGTGCGTAAGAAGGAGGGGAAAACCAATAAGAGGTGTTTCCTATGCCAGCAGCCGGGACATTTTGCCAGAGCATGCCCTCAGAAGAAGGCGTGGCAAGGAATGGTGGGGGCAGTGGGGAGTGAGGAGGAAAAGAAGGAGGCACCGGGAAACGGCAAGGCTTGGCTGCAGGAAAAAGGGCACAGCAGCCAGGCGGGCAACCAGTAGTAGTGCCCAAACCAGACCCCCCCCCCGAGCAGCCATCGCAATAGAGGTGGTGCTAGAACTCCCAAACGGACACCCCATCAAAGTGAAGGCGCTGCTGGATTCAGGCAGCTCTTGCAACTTCTTTAGCAAGGATTTTGCGCTAGAACACCAGCTACAGGTGGTGCCTTTAGAACATCCCCTGCAAGTAACCACGATAGATGGGAGAGAACTTTTGGGAGGGGATGTAACCCACCAGACCCCTCCCATGAAAATGACGGTTTCCAGACACACTGAGACCATTGCCTTCCACGTAGCCACCCTGGCAGGACCACCCATCATACTGGGAATGAGTTGGCTGGCACTGCACGACCCAGTAGTAGGGTGGCACCAGCGGACAGTCAACTTTGGGTCAGCTCACTGCGTAGAGCATTGCCACGGAGGGGAAACCTCGAGGATGGCAGTAGCCAGGGTGGCAGGGATGGTGGTGGGGGGAAAAGGGAGAGTACCACCTCAGTATGCGGACTTGGAAGAAGTCTTCAGCGAGAAGGAGGCGGATCGGCTACCCCCCCACAGGCCCTTTGACTGCCAGATCAACTTGCTCCCAGACGCTCAGCTGCCAGTGGGCAAGCTGTACGCCATGTCAGATAGGGAGATGCAGGAATTGCGGAAGTTTATTGACAAGAACCTGAAGCGAGGGTTCATAAGGGAATCGAGGGCGGTGGGGGGTAGTCCAGTGTTCTTTGTGGACAAGAGAGACTCTCATGAGCCCAGGCTCGTAGTGGACTACCGTGGATTGAACAGGGTGTCGGAACCAGTGACCTTCCCAATGCCCAGAATTGATGACATTTTGGCCAGGGTAAGGAAGGGGAAGATTTTTGCCAAGTAGGACCTTCGGGGGGCGTACAACTTGATAAGGATGAAGGAGGGGGATGAATGGAAAACCACCATGTTCACCCCTCTGGGAGCCTTTGAGTACTTAGTTATGCCCTTCGGATTACAATCGGGATCGAGCACCTTTCAAGCTTTCATGCACCACGTGCTGGGGTCCCTGCTGTACAAGAATTGTGTGGCTTTTCTGGACGACGTACTCATCTACTCAGAGAATGAGGAGCAGCATGTGAAAGACGTCAGAGAAGTGCTGAAAAGGCTGCAGGAGCATCAGCTGTGGGTCAAACTGGAGAAATGCCAATTCTATGCACGAGAGGTGGAGTTCCTGGGCTACAGGTTGTCAGCGAAGGGTCTGGCCATGGACCCAGGCAAGGTGCAGGCCGTGCTAGAATGGAAGCCTCCCAAGAACCGGAAGGATGTACAGAGGTTTTTGGGGTTTGAAAATTTTTACCGGAAGTTTATCCAGAACTTCGCTCATTTAACAGCACCCATAACAGATTGTCTCAGCAGCAAGAAGAAGTTCGTATGGACGGAGGAGGCCCAAAGTTCCTTTGAAAAGCTCAAGAAGGCGTTTGCGTCGGAAGAGCAGCTCCTGCACGTGGATCTGCGGAAGCCGATAAGGCTAGAGACGGACGCATCAGACAGAGCTGTAGGGGGGATATTGCTTCAGCAGGCAAATGGGGAGTGGAAACCGTGTGCCTTCTTTTCCAGGAAGCTTAACAAGTCGGAGCAAAACTACACAGTGTACGATCGAGAACTGCTGGCAATTCACGAGGCTTTTCGACGGTGGTGACATTTTCTCATAGGCGCACAGCACAAGGTCCAGGTGTGTACTGACCACAAGAACCTGGAATATTGGAGAACGGCAAGAGTGCTCAACCAACGACAGGTGCGGGGGGCTCAAGAGTTTTCCAAGTTTAATTTTGAAATTAGGTACGTGCCCGGGAAGGAAAATGTCAGAGCAGATGCCCTCTCTCGCAAGCCTGAATACGAGGAAGGGGAGGGAGGACCAGAAGCACGACATGTCATTCCCGAGGACAAATGGGTGTGTGGGGGAGTGTTCGTCGGGAGGCAAGAGCTAGCCGGGTTGACGAGGGATGATCAATATGCACAAACCAAAATGCGAGAAATTGATATCACTGGGGAAACTCGGGGGGGGTTCGAAGTAAAGGACGGAGCATTGTACTATAGAGGGGTCTTGTACATACCTGAGGGGGAATTGAGAAACAGAATACTCAAACAGATGCATGACAACCCCACGGCAGGACATTTTGGACAACATAAAACTATGTTACTAGTCACCAGGCAGTTTTGGTGGCCACGGGTGAGAGAGGATGTGAAGCAGTATGTACGAGGGTGCCAGGTTTGCCAGAGAGCGAAGGGGGAGAGGTCGGCACCTGCGGGGTTACTGGAACCCTTACCTACACCAGAGAGACCATGGGAGGTGGTATCAATTGACTTTATGACTGATCTACCCAAAGCCAGGGGGAAAACGGCAGTTATGGTGGTAGTTGATTTGATGACAAAAATGTGCCATTTTATTGCGTGCTCGCATGCGGTGACTGCAGAAGAAACGGCCAAGTTGTTTGTAGAGCATGTTTTCAGGTTGCATGGCGCCCCCTTGAGGATTTTATCCGACAGAGGCCAGCAATTCACGTCCCGATTCTGGAGAAAGCTTATGAGTCTGCTGGACGTGGAGGTGGTGTTCTCAACGGCCAGGCATCCGGAGACCAATGGACAGGCAGAGAGAGCGAACAGCGTGCTGCAACAATATCTACGCTGCTACGTCAACGAGAGGGAGAATGATTGGGTGGACAAATTAGCGTTGGCTGAGTTTGCATACAATAACGCAGAACATGTGTCTACAGGGATGAGTCCGTTTATGGCAAATTACGGGTGCCACCCCAGGGCTTTCCCAGGGGAAGGGGAGGGAAGTTGGAGTGTTCCCGCAGCGGAGGAGTTTGTGGAAGAGATGCAGGCTTTACACCAACAGCTTAAGTTAAACCTGGAGAGAGCCAAAGAAGTGTATAAGCGGCAGGCAGACTGGCACCGCAGGGAGGGGGAAAACATAGGAGTGGGGGACCAGGTGTGGTTGTCCACCAAAGGGTTACCGTTCAAAGGAGGGTGCAAGAAGCCAAAGAGGCTGGGACCATTCCAAGTAGTTCAGCAAGTTAATCCGGTGACCTTTAGGCTCAAATTGCCATCTCACATGAAACTGCACCCTGTGTTTCACAGGTCCTTACTTTCACCTTTCAGGGAAGGGAGGGAGTGTCTGGGTCAGCAAAATGAAGCACCCTTGCATCCACAGATGGAGGAAAGGGAACTCAGTGGACATTCAGCTGAGATTCTCGATTCCAGGTGGAAAGGGTGGAGGGTGGAGTATTTGGTGGCATGGGAGGGGGAGCCAGATGAGGAAAACGCATGGGTCCCAGCAGAAGAAATGAGGGATGAGTACCTGCAGGAGGAGTTTCATAGCAGGTACCCGAGAAAGCCCAAACCACCAGAGAGATTTTGGAGGGAGCAATTTGGCACCACCAATGAGGAGGAAGAGTTTGAGGGTTTTCCCACCTCCGAAGAGGAGGTAGGGGGTTGGCCAGAAGAAGAATCCGATTGGGAAGAGGGGAGAGACAGCAGCAAATGGAGAGGGGTGTTTGAATCGTCAGATGGAGAGGAGAGTTCTTTCCGCGGGTTTCCTGCGTCACCGTCAGAGGGAAGGACGGGGGGAGGGGAGGGCCCTGGGAGGGAGGTGGATGTCAGGGAACTGACATCGGAGCAGAGGGGAGAGGCGGTGCTTCCCGATTCTGCGGAAGAAAGAACGAGTAAGGGTAGAGAGAGAAGGTCATCTGGGGAAGAATGTCCCGGTGACACCAGGAAGAAGGAAGAGGGAGGAAGAATCTCGGAGGAGAGGCTCCGAGATGCTGGCACTGAAGGTAGTGAAGAGAGTGGAGGGGCACCTCTGGGCACGCCCACTCTGCGCAGAAGGGTTACGCGCAGAGAGGCGAGGCGAAGGGTGTCTGTCAAGGAGCTTTTATGTTGGAGGAAATTTAGGAAACACCCACTCACGGATACGTCCAGCGACTGAGCAGCAGCAGCACCCAGGCTGCTCAGTCAGGGAAAGACACCACCAACTTCTAAGCAGTTTGGAACAGCTGGAGGTTTACACACAAGCAACCCCATTTCCCGTGACACAAAGCTTATTCGTCTTCTTTCTACGCATATGGAAGCGAAAAGATGGTGTTGTGTTATTTTGGTCTCATTGCACACACATTGTGATTTCTGTGTCAATGTGCATTAACAGCAAAGAACACAACATGAAGTAAGCGCAATCCAAGATTCTTCTTTCTATGTAGTTGGAAACCAAAACAACCTGTTTGCCTTTGTTTAGGCTTATTGCACTTCGCTTTGCTATTTGTGGGTGAATGAACACCGAAAGAGCAATCAAAACTTATTCGTCCTTTTTCTATTGAGAGGGAACCAAAACACCTGGGCTTGATTTGGGCTGGTAACAAACATTTTTGCGATTTTTGGTTGAATGTGCATTCTAACCCCAAAAACTGTTGTAATTGCAGAGTCCTGTGCACAACGGAATGATGAGCAGTACGTGCCACATGCTTAATGTTGCTTTATTTTCAGTTCAATGTAGAGAAATTACAAACATGCATCTTGCCTCTGCGGGAGCAGAGAAGCAACCGTCCTTCTCCTCGGAATGAAGAACACCGAGAGAGTCAGTGAAAAACAGGAAACCAGTGTACGTCACATCCAGTTTCCCATTCCCGTGGGAAAACCCGACAGTACTCTGACTGTGGAATGTAAACATTGTCTTGTGACAAGCACTTCGCTGCACAGTGAAGAGAGCAGAAACCAACATCCTCCCCCTTTCTGTGAACATCACTGGGCAGCGTGTTCGTACAACATCAGTACAAAGCCAACTTCTGTACATAGGTACAGTGTTGATCCCTTGATACAATCTTGGACAATACATCAGCAGGAATTTCATTACCTGGCATATAGGACACCGTTACGAGTCCCTTCTGAATATGTTCCCTAGCATGTTGCACCTTCAATTGCAAGTGCTTCGTGCTTTGCTTACAACCTTCCGAATTCAGCAAAGCCAAACATGCTTTGTTGTCCTGGTAAACCTGGATTGGACATTTGACAGGAATTCTCATGTCTTTGCACAATTGTAACAACCATTCACAATCCTTAAGTGAATAAGACAGTGCATTCAGTTCAGCTTCACAAGTACTTAAGCTAATTGTTGTTTGCTTCTTGCAAGACCAATCAAATAGACCCTGATTGTACATGTAGCAAACTCCAGACGTACTTTTCCTGTCTGCAGTGTCACTTCCAAAACTTGCATCTGCAAAAATCTCAAGACCACCAGACTTCTGATTGTTAAATCTCAGTCTGTAATGCATAGTGCCTTTTAAATAGCGTGCTATGCGTTTCAGAGCTTTCCAATCCTTAACAGTAGGATTGTTAACTTGTCTGCTTAGCAAATTACAGCTAACAGCAATGTCAGGTCTTGAACATCTGGCAATGAAGTTTAGCTTGCCTAGCACACTTCTGTACAGTGTAGTGTCAGAAAATGCTTCTTCAGTGTCTTCTACCTGATAACCTGTTGTCATGGGTGTGTCTACAGAGTTAGCATCCATCAGGTTCAGTTTGCTTAACACATCAGCAATTTTTCGTGACTGGTGTACTAGAATGTTACCACTTTGATCTCTTTCTATTTCCAGAGATAGGTAGTTGTTTACCTCACCGAGATCTTTCATGTCAAAGTGCTCTTTGAGCTGAGCTAGGGCGTTATTGTACATTGTGACATCTTTCCAAAAGAATAAAATATCATCAACATAAAACAAACAATACAGCTTCTTTTGCCCCTCCTCTTTGACAAATACACATGGATCAGCTTTTCCTTGCTGAAAACCTAGAGAAAACAATGCTTCAGTGAGTTTTGTGTGCCAACACCGTGCACTTTGTTTGAGACCATAAAGGGACTTCTTTAGAGCACAAACAAATCCCTGTTTTACCTGTACGCCATCAGGTGGAAGCATATAAAGTGATTCACCTAGAGATCCGTACAAAAACGCTGTATTCACATCGTGGTGACTAATGTGTAGATTTTCCTCTGCAGCTAGCTTGAGCATAAGCCTAATGCTCTCATATCTCACAGTGGGTGAGTAGGTCTCGTGATAGTCTTCACCTGGTACCTGTGCAAAACCTCTGGCTACCAATCTGGCTTTGTGTCTGACTATCTTGCCATTTTGATCAGTCTTCGCTTTGAAGACCCATTTGCTTCCAAGCAGTTTCATTCCTGGAACTACTGGAACTAGCTCCCATGTTTTGTTCCTTTCTAAGGAATCAAGCTCAGCCTTCATGGCATTTAACCATGGCTCAGCTTCCTTAGAATCCAAATCCTGGATTTCTTGGAAACTTGAAGGTTCAAATACCTTCTTGGAGCTTTTAACAGCTGCTACTGCTGTCTTAGCAAATTCATCAGCAAATCTCTTTGGAGGTCTGCCTTTTGTGGCTCTTTGTGACCTGCGAATTAGCCTTTGGTCTTCAACACTTTCCTCTTCCTTCTTAGGAGAAAAGTGGCCTATTGTGAACAATGGTTCTTCCAATTCCTGATCAGAGCTTTCAGAGGGTCGCATAGAGGCTTTCGCACTCTTGAAATCCTCTGAAGTATCCGATTCAGATTCAGACTCAGAATCAGAACCTTCATCAGTGGGTGTGGGTTGCTGTCGCTGCTTTTGCTGTTGCTTATCCTCAGTCTCATCACTGTCATCAGGATAACATTGAAAAATTCCCACATTCTCCCCCCACTTGGCATTGTACTCAACACTTCTTGTGAGCTTAATTGTCTTAGAGTCAGTCATCATTATTCTGTAAGAACCTTTCTGATAACCTAGAAAGATACCATGCAATCCACGCTTGCCTAACTTGGAGCTTTGTGGTGAGTGAACCCACATGTCAGAACCAAAAATTTTCATGTGCTTGATGTATGGTTTCTTGCCAAACATTTTCTCATAGGGGGTACAACCAATCGCTGAAGATAATCTGCGATTGTAACTGTAAACAAAACACGAGAGAGATTCGGCCCAATAACTCTCTGGAAGATTGGCATCATGCAGCAAGGTTTTTAACCCTTGAAGCAATGTCTGATTTGCCCTTTCGCAAAGTCCATTCTGCCATGGCGAGCGAGGACTGGACAAATCGTGTTGAATTCCTTTCTCAGTCAGAAAAGCTTCAAACTGCTGAGAAGTGAATTCTCCCCCGCGATCAGTGAAAAGAGTTTTTATCTTTTTACCATGCACATTTTCCAACCAAGCACAGAATTCCTTAAACCTTTGAAAAGCCTCTGATTTCTGCTTGAGATTGTACACATAAATATACCTGGAAAATGCATCAATGAGAACCATGAAGAACCTATTTCCACCCAAAGAGGGCGATAGTGGACCAACTAAATCAGCATGAACAACCTGGTATGGTTCTGTAGCTTGCCTACTAGACACCTTACCTTTCGCAGCCATTTTCACCTTGTTTGCTGCGCATGCTTTGCACTTCATGTGGTACCTGCAGGGTTTAATAGTCATACCTTCAACCAAGGCAGGAATTTTAGATACTGCCTCAAAATGCAAATGACCAAATTTTCGGTGAAAATCATGAATACATCCTGCATGCAAACTTTTGTTAGAACCTGCAATGCAACAAGTATCATTCTGCACAACATCATCATAATACAATACAAACAAACGATCAACATTTTCAGCATGCAATACATAATCGTCTTTCTTTGTGATGGTGCATTTCTTGTTCTTGAAGGAAACGTCAATGTTCCGTTCATTCAGCTGCATCACACTTAGAAGATTGTGTGTGGCATCTGGAACGTACAGTACATCCTGTATCGATAAGTCCAAACTGTGAAGTACAACAGTTCCGTAGCCTTGACTGGGGATCGTGTGGTCATCCGCCTGGTGAATCGCACCTTCCTGCGGTGTAAAAGACACGAACAGTCGCTTATCGTTGCACAGGTGGTGGGTAGCTGCTGAATCAACAACGAAGAAAGATCTAGACGTCTTCTGGACCTTTGCAACCTTTGGAGTGAAGCGTGAGACCATTGCCTTGTGCTGCGTTGTCCTGGACACCGGACCTTTGCCTTTGCTTTGGCCTTTTCCACGCGATGAACTTCCGCTGCGCTGCTCTGTCTTGGCCCTGGGATATTTGCATTCCCTCTTCATATGGCCTAGACGTCCACACGAGTAGCATTTCACTGCCTTCAAAGCTTTGGCGCCCTCTGGTGGTTCCACTGCACTCTGGGATGACGTCTGTGAAGACTCCCCCATACCCATGCAGCTAGCACCCCGGCGATCTGCTTCATTCTGGATCACGGCAGTAACATAGGCTACTGTGAGCTGAGCAGTTGGCTGAACAGCAATCTGAGTGGCAACGGACTCCCAACTTGGACCCAAAGAATGTAGTATCATAAAGGAATACACAGCCTCTGGAAAGTCGAGTCCTCTCTGTTGCAACTCATGTCTCAGATTTTGCATCTCCATCAGGTGTGTACTCACATCTCCACCTTCAGCAAGAGCCATACCATGCAGCTTGGCATAGTAGTACATTGAGGAACCAGCCTCTGTCCTCAAGTGAGCTTCTCTTAAAGTGTCCCAAATTTCTCTGGCTGTGGTCTTTCCACGCAACAGACAGAGCTCTTCTGGGGATACTATCAACGTAAGCGTTCCCCTTGCTTTGGAATCCTTTGTAGCCCATTCATCTGTAATTGGAGCTGGGGGGTTGTCTGTAATAACATTAAACAGACCTTCCTTCCGCAGAACAGCCTCTGCATAAAGTACCCAGTCCGTATAATTTTTCTTATTGAGCTTAGGAATCCCAAAAGCATCAGCCAGCTTTGCATTAGCCATCATTGCTACTTTAATCAAGCTGCGTCACAGTACAGCTGCTTCCAAAAGCACTTGTGAAAAGTACTTTCGCTTTCCCAGCCACCAAGCCTGTGAGCCTGTGACTTAGTGCCTTTGCCTGTATCGCGGCAAAAACGGCTTCAAAAGTTCAAAATCCAGCCATAAAACCATAAACTAGAAGCTGGCAGGCTGCCCGCAGCATGAGCACATACCTCCATCAATCAAACTTGACGCGCAGAGCAGATAACGCCGATCCGTTTGTCTGTTCCTCTGCCGGCATTCCGACTCGACTTCTGGAGTCTCCATTCTTCAGTTTGATTGCGTCTTTCTGGGCCCGGAACCAAAAATGTTGTAATTGCAGAGTCCTGTGCACAACGGAATGATGAGCCGTACGTGCCACATGCTTAATGTTGCTTTATTTTCAGTTCAATGTAGAGAAATTACAAACATGCATCTTGCCTCTGCGGGAGCAGAGAAGCAACCGTCCTTCTCCTCGGAATGAAGAACACCGAGAGAGTCAGTGAAAAACAGGAAACCAGTGTACGTCACATCCAGTTTCCCATTCCCGTGGGAAAACCCGACAGTACTCTGACTGTGGAATGTAAACATTGTCTTGTGACAAGCACTTCGCTGCACAGTGAAGAGAGCAGAAACCAACAAAAACACCAATTTGAAATAAGCCCAATCAGAGCTTTATCATCTTCTTTTTATGTAGATGGAACCCAAAAAACCTTTTTGCTTTCGTTTGGGGTGATTCTGGTGCACACCCAAATAACACCATGCGAATTGAAAAAAGCCCAATCAAAGCTTATTCGTCTTCTTTCTACGCATATGGAAGCGAAAAAATGGTGCTGTGTTATTTTGGTCTCATTACACACACTTTGCAATTTCTGTGTCAATGTGCATTAACAGCAAAGAACATGAAATGAAGTAAGCGCAACCCAAGATTCTTCTTTCTATGTAGTTGGAAACCCAAACAACCTGTTTGGCTTTCTTTAGGCTTACTACACTTCGCTTTGCTATTTCTGGGTGAATGAACACCTGTAATGGTTGGGAGTTACTCGTGCGTAATCCTGCTCCGTTTGAGCATCGGATTGCCTGGTTAAACCCTCCGGGCTACGCAGCCCATATTAGCGTGGCTGCACTTAGTCACTTGTAGAATCTGACTGTGGGCGTTTCTTAAAGCGTTGCCGACATAAGAGTTGTTTGACGCCCAATCGTTTCCGCCTCTCACTGCGCGGGAGTCTCCTGCGCAGGGTGGGCGTGGGCAGCGGGGTGCTTGGGCTCTCCTCGCTAACTTCCAATGAAGAGTCTTGGAGCCCCTGCACCTCCCTGTCCTGTTGCTCTCCTGGATCCCTGGTGTTACACTCATTCTCTTCCCCTTCTTCCCGGCTAAGTCTCCCTCTAGTGCTAGGACCTTCCCCTGCAGAATCCGAGACCCTCTCCTTCTCCCGTGCCTCTGATGGCAGTTCCCTGACAACACCGAAAGAGCAAACGAAGCTTATTCGTCCTTTTTCTATTGAGAGGGAACCAAAACACCTATGCTTGATTTGGGCTGGTAACAAACATTTCTGCGATTTTTGGGTGAATGTGCATTCTAACCCCCAAAACACCAATTTGAAATAAGCCCAATCAGAGCTTTATCATCTCCTTTTTATGTAAATGGAACCCAAAACACCTTTTTCCTTTCGTTTGGGGTGATTCTGGCGCATACCCAAATAACACCATGCGAATTGAAAAAAGCCCAATCAAAGCTTATTCGTCTTCTTTCTACGCATATGGAAGCGAAAAAATGGTGTTGTGTTATTTTGGTCTCATTACACACACTTTGCGATTTCTGTGTCAATGTGCATTAACAGCAAAGAACACGACATGAAGTAAGCGCAATCCAAGATTCTTCTTTCTATGTAGTTGGAAACCAAAACAACCTGTTTGGCTTTGTTTAGGCTTATTACACTTCGCTTTGCTATTTCTGGGTGAATGAACACCGAAAGAGCAAACGAAGCTTATTCGTCCTTTTTCTATTGAGATGTTACCATATGTTTAAGTATGCTTGATTTTGTCAGTATCTCAGCTCACAGTCAGAGGTAAACTGGCCTTCACGGGCAAACTGAGTGAGATACTTGTTTACCTTCCGTCTGCTACTCCCGACAGGCTAGGTCGTAAACCGGCGATTCTCCTCGTTAGATGTGAGGAGAACACACCCTCTGCTTCTCTCTCCTTGCTTCCCCCCCCCCCAGGGAGGGGAAATGAGACAGACAGGAGTCCTATTTACATATCTTTTATTCCTGTCATTCAGCAGTACAAAGAAACGTGACTGCACCCTTCAGACTCCATCAGAAGAGTCATAACTCCTCCCCTGTGCTTCCAGCACAGGTCAGATGACACTCTGAGCTAACATCCGGTGCTCAGTACAGAGAATAGACTCCCCCTTTTCCCCAACAGTACAGTTTGAAACAACAACATCCTGTAACACCTGCAGCTGGCTTTTGCCTTGGTGCTTTTTCCCAACATCCTCCCCCAAAAGCATCAATAGGCAAAACATGATTAGAAAACAAACAGTTGTTATACATATAACAGTCCCCTGTTGTTTCAGTTCCACCCTTGGAACTCCCCACCACTGGTTTCACCAGTGTACCTCTTGTCAGGAAAAAGCACCAACGCAAAAGCCAGCTCCAGATGGCTGGAATGCAAAACAGGATGTTATGTTTTGCAGATGTACTGTTGGGGAAAAGGTGGAGCCTATTCTCTGTACTGAGCACCGGATGTTAGCTCAGAGTGTCATGTGACCTGTGCTGGAAGTACAGGGGAGGAGTGTGTGTCTCTTCTGATGGGGTCTGAAGGGAACAGTCGCATTTCTATGTATTGCTGAGTGACAGGAATAAAACATGTAAAAGGGCTCCTGTCTGTCTCATTTCCCCTCCCTGGGGAGAATGCAGGGAGGGAGGGAGAAGCAGAGAAGCAGAGGGTGTGTTCTTCACGTCTGATTGATGAGAAGAATCGCCGGGTTTGTTTACCTAGCCTGTTGGGGTCGCAGACGGAAGGTAAACACAGTATCTCGCTCAATTGCCACGGGGGAGGCCAGGTACCTCTGACTGTGAGCGAAGATACTAACATATGGTAGCAGAGGATGGTTGTGATTCATCGGACATCTGCATGAGAGGCTGGTGGATTGTCCTCCTCTGCTCCAAGGCAGAAGGCAAGCGTCTGAGAGAAGCCAGAGGCTCAACAGACGGCTGGTGGAAAGAAGAGGTGTTTTCCACAGCAACAAAACTCAAGGTGTGCTGCATATCGGGCTAAAAGTGTGAACGCAGGTTGATTAATTCCCTGGTTCACGGGGGAGTTGCGTTGGAAAAATACAGCTCCGGGAGAAAGGCCTGCAGCTTGGAAGCTGAAGCCTGCATTCCACAAATTCCTGTGGTTAAGATAAGAAGTCCTGAATGCACTCTTGAGTGGAAAGTTACTGGCTACGCAGCTGCATTGTGAGGCTGGGAAAGCGAAACTAAGCCATGGAGTGTTTTGGCTACAAGCTTTACGTGCTCTTGGAAAGGGACTTTCCGTAGCACCCAGCGTTTTGCTGCCAGGTGCTAAAAGCATAAACAACCTGCAGTTTCCCTGCTTGAGAAAGAAAAAAACAACTGTTGGATTTTACAGCTTGCTTGACAGTGTGAGCTAAAGACTTGGCTTCAAGATGGATGCCAAGAAGGGAGCGCTGCCTTGCCCACCTCCCTTAACCAATGACAATTATTCATCTTGGTCTGTAAAGATGAAGGCCCTGCTGCAGAATCAGAGGCTTTTTGATGTAATTGAAAACCCCATCCCTGCAGCAGCAACCAGAGGTTGGGAATCACAGAACATGAGGGCCAGGACTGCTATAATTCTGTGTGTCTCAGATCAGCAGCTTGTGCATATCCAGCATTTAGAAAATGTGAAAGAGGTTTGGGACACGCTGCGTACAACGCATCAGAGAGATGCTGGTTCTTCAGCGTTGCTGTATTTTGAGAAGTTGACCAATCTGAGACTTGCGCCTGATGGAGATGTTCAAGCGCACCTGACAGAAATGAAGTTTCTGCGTCAACAGATGGTGGAACGCAATTTCCGTCTACAGGAGGAAGTGTTTTGCTTCATGATGATAAACAGCCTTAATCGCACCTACAAGGTTGTTGCCAGTCAGCTTGGTTCCCTACCGGCTCAAGACCTAACCGCGGAAAGAGTGTGTGCCGTGGTCCTGAATGAACATGACAGACTTGCTGCACTGGAAGTGAAGGACAGGGGGAGGGAAGAACAGAGTTCTAATTCCCCCACTGTTGAATCTACTGGAGAGCATGGTGTAGCATTGAGTGCTGTCCGATGCTACAATTGTGGACAGACTGGGCATCTACAGCGAAACTGTAGGCAGCCGCGCCAGTCAAAAGGAGCGAAGAACAGCTCTACGAAGCCTGAGGCGTCAGGCAAAAGCCGTACCAAGTGTCAGGTGAAACCTGCAAAGGCTATGATGGCGAAAGGAACCACGCCAGTTGTTGGGAACGCCTTTATAATCGACACTGGATGTACAAAACATTTATGCCCACACAGACAACTGTTTTCGACGTTGAAGAAGCAAAGCTTCACTGTGAAACAGGCCAACGGTCAAGAGTTGGAAGCGACCGGAATTGGAACTGTGTATCTTGAGAGTCTGAACTTGACTATAAGCGATGTTTACCTGGTTCCAGAACTGAAATTTAATCTGCTGAGCATGTCGCAGATTGCAAAGAAAGGACTGAAACTGTCCTATGATGCTAAAAGCTGCAAGATCTACAAAGATGGAGAACTGTTTCTTACTGCCAAGGAGAAAGATGGACTGTATTTGTTGTCTTTTGATCAAAGTGATTACATGAAATGTAATTCTTCTGATTCTAACGAAATCTCTCTTGCAGGTGTGACCAGTGTGAGCACCAGGAAGGTGACCAAGAAGGTCGACAGAGCATTTCAGCGGGTGTATGCTGATGTGATTGGTCCTCTAGAACCATCTAGGGGCAATGCAAAATATTACCTTTTGTGTGTGGATTGTTTCACTAATTATTCTTGGGTTTATATGATGGAGAAACCGCAGGAAACTTTAGAAAAGTTTCAGGAGTTTTGTGACAAGGTTAAGAATATGCATGATGCTAACATTGATTGTCTTTTCACAGATGAGCAGCAAATTTTTCTGTTACAGAAGTTTCAGAAGTTCCTGGATGGAAAAGAAAGGGATAGACCACAAAATTGCTGTTTCAGCCGAAGCATGGAACAGAGGGGTCTGTGTTAGAGTGAACAAAGAATTGCAAAAGGGGATGCATGCGCAATTGCTTAGTTCACATTTGCCACATGAATATTGGGCCGAATCTCTAGCGTCCTATCTTCATGTGTGGTTGAGAAAAGTCTCAACAGAGTTGGGATGTTCTCCTTTTGAGAAGCTGTTCAATAGAAAACCTTCTGTTGCCTATTTTAAGGTTTTTGGGTCTCATGTGAGAACAGAAGCTCCAGGTGGAGTAAAGAGTGCCAGAGGCATTTTTGTGGGATATGAAAAGGGTCTCTACAGAGTAATTTTGTCTGAATCTGGTCAGGTGATTCTCACAAAGTTTCTAGAAAGTGCTCCTGAACAAGAGCGGGTTGTACAACACACATTTCCCACAGGAAACGATTCAGATGATGATGATTTTTCTGATGTCACAGATTACAGTGGTACTGATGATGACACTGATAGCTCAGAGAGTTCAGTTGTAACAGTCATTGAGAGAAAATCTCACACAATGGATAGACCTTCACAGGTGAAGGAAGAACCACTGAATGCTACTGGTTCTCAACAAAGTCCAGAGGTTGAACCAGTAAGCACAGAGGATCAGAACCTCGTACGCAGGTCTGAGAGAGTTACAAAGGGTGTACCACCAAAGAGGTACTCAAAAGAGTTTGCTAACTTAGCTGTTGCATGTGTTGCTATTGTTAACAACTCAAAGCAGGTTAAAGCAGTGTCTAAGTCAGAGACAAAGACACAACAGAGAGTAGCTAGCCAATGTAATGCAGAAGCACTCATTCCTTGGAAGCCAGACAACCAGAGAGGTACACTGGTGAAACCAGTGGTGGGGAGTTCCAAGGGTGGAACTGAAACAACAGGGGACTGTTATATGTATAACAACTGTTTGTTCTCTTCTCTGGATCATGTTTTGCCTATTGATGCTTTTGGGGGAGGATGTCGGGAAAAAGCACCAAGGCAAAAGCCAGCTCCAGATGGCTGGAATGCAAAACAGGATGTTGTGTTTTGCAGATGTACTGTTGGGGAAAAGGTGGAGCCTATTCTCTGTACTGAGCACCGGATGTTAGCTCAGAGTGTCATGTGACCTGTGCTGGAAGTACAGGGGAGGAGTGTGTGTTTCTTCTGATGGGGTCTGAAGGGAACAGTCGCATTTCTATGTATTGCTGAGTGACAGGAATAAAACATGTAAAAGGGCTCCTGTCTGTCTCATTTCCCCTCCCTGGGGAGAATGCAGGGAGAGAGAAGCAGAGAAGCAGAGAAGCAGAGAAGCAGAGAAGCAGAGGGTGTGTTCTTCACATCTGATTGATGAGAAGAATCGCCGGGTTTGTTTACCTAGCCTGTCGGGGTCGCAGACGGAAGGTAAACACAGTATCTCGCTCAATTGCCACGGGGGAGGCCAGGTACCTCTGACTGTGAGCGAAGATACTAACACCTCTCTGGTTGTCTGGCTTCCAAGGAATGAGTGCTTCTGCATTACCTTGGTTAGCTACTCTCTGTTGTGTCTTTGTTTTTTTTTTTTATAAAATTTTTTATTGCGTTTCTTTCCATAGGTTAACAGATTTGTTTACATAGCAACATGCAAGAAACATTTTTTATATATGAAGAAAAATAAAAAAAAAAAGAAAGAAGAAAAAGTTAAGAAACTTTCACAACGTCCTTCAACAGTTCGCTTTCTTTTTGGACCTCCTCACATCCTCTCAGCATTGCATTCATTATTCTAGCCAGTTCAGCAATTTGTTATCTTGTTTCCCATCTTATTATACCTTTGAGTTTATTATGTTACCAATTTCGAAAATTTGTAATTTAGTTTTAACACTCTTAATAAACATAATATTTTGTTTCTAATTTGTCTCGTTTTTTTCCATCAATACTTACTTTATCATTTACTTAGATAAATTGCAGAAGCATAACGTTTCTTAATCGTGCACAATCTTAACATTCAAACAACTTATAATATTTTTGCAAATAGTCCTTAAATTTTTTCCAGTCCTCCTCCATTGTTTCTTCGCTCAGATCTCGAATTCTGCCAGTCATTTCTGCCAACTCCATATAGTCCATCAGCTGCGTCTGCCAGTCCTCCAGTGTGGGTAAATCTGGTGTCTTCCAGAACTTTGCAATAAGAATCCTAGCTGCTGTGGTTGCATACATAAACAAGGTTCTGTCCTTCTTTGGCACCTTCCGGTCCACCATGCCCAGGAGAAAGGCCTCTGGTTTCTTAGAAAAGGTATATCTGAATACCTTTTTCAGCTCATTATGTATCATTTCCCAAAAGGCCTTTACTTTCGGGCAGGTCCACCAGAGGTGAAAGAATGTCCCTTCTGCCTCCTTGCATTTCCAACACTTATTATCAGAAAGATGATATATTTTAGCCAACTTGACTGGGGTCATGTACCACCGGTATACCATTTTCATAATGTTCTCTTTCAAGGCACTACATGCCGTGAATTTCATACCGGTGTTCCATAACCTTTCCCAGTCCTCAGACATAATGTTGTGTCCTACATCCTGTGCCCATTTTATCATAGCAGATTTAACTGTTTCATCCTGTGTGTTCCATTTAAGCAGCAAGTCATACATCCTCGAAAGTACCTTAGTCTTTGGTTCTAGTAACTCCGTCTCCAGTTTCGATTTCTCCAACTGAAAACCCGCTTTTTTATCCATTTTGAATACCTCTTGAATTTGAGCATAATGTAACCAATCTCGCACCTTGCCTTTTAGTTTGTCCTGGCTTTGGAGCTTCCAATTATCTCCAACTCTTTCAATCAATTCCCAATATTTTGGCCAGTAGGCCTCCATATTGGGCCTTTTTTTAGAAATCTTGGCTTCCACAGGTGATAACCACCTCGGGGTCTTACTTTCTAATAAATCCTTGTACTTCATCCAGACGGCAAAAATTGATTTTCTGACAATATGGTTTTTAAACAGTTTGTGAACCTTCGCCTTGTCATACCACAAGTATGCATGCCAACCATACACATTATCAAACCCTTCCAGATCTAGGACATCGGTGTTTTCCAACAGAAACCAATCCTTCAACCAGCAGAAGGCTGCAGCTTCGTAGTACAACCTTAAATCCGGCAGGGCAAACCCCCCTCTTTCTTTTGAGTCAGTTAGTATTTTAAATTTTATTCGGGGCTTTTTGCCCTGCCAGACAAACTTAGAGATATCCTTCTGCCATTTTCCAAAACATTCCATTCTGTCCACGACCTGAAGGGTTTGAAATAAGAATAACATTTTTGGCAAAACACACATCTTTATAGCTGCGATTCGGCCTGACAAGGCAAGTTTCAATCTTGACCAAATATCCAAGTCTTTTTAAATTTCCAGCCAACATTTTTCATAGTTATCTTTGAAAAGGTTTAAATTTTTAGTGGACAAGGATACCCCCAGGTATTTCACTTTTTTAACCACACTTAGCTCTGTCTCTTTCTGGTACCCCTCTATCTCTGTAGGTGTCAGATTTTTGACCAAAACCTTAGTTTTTTGTTTGTTTAGCTTAAATCCCGCCACCCGACCAAACTCCAAGATAAGTTCCAAAACTCTTTTTGTACTAGATTCTGGCTCCTGTACTGTCAAGACTAAGTCATCTGCGAAAGCTTCCAGTTTGTATTGTTTCGCTCCGACCACTATACCTTGCACCAACTGGTCCTCCCTGATCATATTCAGCAATACCTCCAGAACAGAAATAAATAGCAGAGGGGATAGAGGGCACCCCTGTCGTGTCCCTTTTTCAATTTGGAGTTCCTCCGATACCACATTGTTCACTATCAGCTTAGCTTTTTGCTCTGAATAAATTGCTTCTAGTCCATTTTCAAACCCCCGTCCCACTCCCATCCCTTTCAAGTTTTTCTTCATAAACATCCAAGAAATGTTGTCAAATGCTTTCTCCGCATCAATAAAGATTAAAGCAGCCCTTGTGTTTCTAATTCGCAACAACTCCAATATATCAATAATGTTCCTGGTGTTGTCAAACATGTGTCTACCAGGGAGAAAGCCTGCTTGGTCCTTGTGAATTACTTCATTTAGTACATTTTTAAGTCTATTTGCTAAAATGTCTGCAAATATTTTGTAATCCACATTCAGGAGTGAGATGGGACGGTAGTTCTTAAGCTGAGTCTTTTCCCTTTCTGACTTGGGAATCAATGTGATGAATGCTTCTTTCCACGTTTCCGGTGCCTTCCTCCCCTCCATGATCTGGTTACAAACCTCCAGCAACGGTTGTATCAAGAAGTCCTTCAAAGTCTTATAATATTTGGAGGTGAGTCCATCCGGGCCTGGAGATTTGCCCAGCTGCATATTTTGGATGGCACCTTCAATTTCCTGTTGAGTTATTTTGCTGTTAAGAATTGATCTTTTATCTTGGCTTATTTTAGGTAATCCATTTGTCCTCAAAAATTGATCTATTTCCGATTCTTTCTGGGGCCCCTGTGCGTAAAGCTCTTTGAAGTATCTGTGGAAGCACTTTCTTATTTCTTCTGGTTTCTGAACTATTTTTCCTTGAATCTCCAAGTTTGTAACCGTATTTAACTTTTGTCTTTTTTTCAACTGCCAAGCTAGCAACTTTCCACATTTATTTGCTGATTCAAACGATCTCTGCTTCATTTGTTTGATTTTCCACTCAATCTCTTGATTGATCAATTTCGAATATTGTGCTTGATGGAATTTGATCTCTCTTAGCACCTCTTTTGACTTCGGTTTGGTTCTCAACTTTTTCTCTCCTTCACTTATTTTCTCTAAATTTTTTTCCTTTTTTCCATTCCAAAATTTTCTCTTTATTGTATTCTGTTGTATCAGAAACCCTCTCATTACAGCTTTACTTGCATCCCAGATTGTTCTTTTCTCCACCGTAGTGTTCAAGTTTATTTCAAAGTAGTCCTTTAGCGTTTTTTGGGCCTTCTTAACAATCTCTTGATCTCTTAGCAAGGTGTCATTCATTCTCCATCTGAAGGATCCAGTTGGGAAAAGTCTCAATTCCATTTTTAAGGCATTATGGTCGGAGCAGGTTTTTGGGCAGATTTCCACTTTTCTTGTTTTCGGGGCCAGCCCTCTAGATATCCAAATTTGGTCAATTCGTGTCCATGACAAGTGGGCCTCAGAGAAGAAGGTTCCTTCTTTACCCAAGGGGTTCCTTGTCCTCCAAATGTCAATCAAGTCCATATTGTCTGTCATTTCAAAGAAGGTTTTAGGGAGTCTGCCGTCTGTTGTTAAGTTTTGATTTTGGGATTTGTCCATATTTGTAGACACCACCCCATTCATATCTCCCATCACAATAATGTTAGAATAGTCCAAATAGTCCATCATTGTCTCATGCAGCTTCTTATAGAATTCTGATTTTCCATCATTTGGCGCATAAACTCCTAATATCAAAATCTTTTCCCCTTGTGTTTGGATTTCAATTGCGAGAATTCTTCCATGATCATCTTTGAATAAAAATTTTGGTGACAGGTTCTCCTTTGCATAAATTACAACGCCTCTTTTTTTAACTTTGTCTGATGAGATAAATTCTTGGCCAAGTCTTTTATTGATTAATACTTTCCTGTGGAGCCTAGTCACATGTGTTTCTTGAAGGCATATTACATCCAATTGTTCTTTTTTTAGGATATGAAATATCCTCCTTCTTTTTTCCGGAGAATTCCCGCCATTTATGTTCCAACTAAGTAGCTGCAGAGACATCCTGTTCTATTTAAGATGTTCTTAGGATGGGGTGCCTTCCTTTTGCTCAGATCCCGAGGGTGCAGGCGTTGGCCCGCTTCCAGGCAATATTGGTGCTGGTAAAACTGGAAGCCAGTCCACTCCTTTTTGGAGATCTTCTCCGTGGTCGTGAAGGAACTTTTGGTTATCTTCAGGTGTTCTAATTTTAACCTTCCTTTCTTTGTAGGTGAAGGATAATCCTTGTGGAAACTCCCACCTATAGGGAATTGCGTTGTGTCTCAGCAATTTTGCTAGTTCTGTATAGGTGGCTCTGAGGTCCAGCAACTGTCTCGGAGTATCTCTATAAATTTCCACCCTTTTGTCTTGTATTTCAATTGCTTTTTTGAAGTGAAGACCTAGGATCTTGTCTCTCTCTTCCTTTGATCTTAAAATTATCAAACAGTCTCTGGATCTGTCTTTCCTTACCAATCTTCCCAGTCTATATGCCGAGACAATCCTGAAATCTGTATCTTCCTTTAAACCCCAGAACTTCGAGAATTCCTGTGTCAAGTATCCAATCAAGTCTCCTTGCTCGAGTTCCGGGGTGCCTCTCAATTTGATGTTACTCTCGCGATTTTTCAGTTCCACCATTGACAGATAAACTTGTTGTTCACCCACCTGTTTGTGCAGGGGCTTAACTTCTCCTTTTATTTCTTCAACTTCTTTTTGTAAAGCTCCCACTTTCTGGATTGCTTCTCCAGCTAATTCCCGATTTTCCGCTGTTGCTCCTTGCAAATTCTCTATGGCTTGCGTGTGCTGGGAAACTTGATCAGTCAATTTTTGAATCGAGGAAGTTGCTTTATCTATCTTCAAAGACTGGTCGTCCACCTTCTGGTTTAAACTTGATAGTTGCTCCAATATTTGTTTTAATAGTGTATCTGACCCACCTGCTGCCATATCTTCCTCAGTGGACTTCTCAGTTGTTTCCCCTTGTTCCCTTTGGGTCACCAGTACAGCTGGAACCGACGATCGGCGTCCTTGGGTCAGTGTTGTTTGTACAAATTGTGCTGGTTTTCTTTCCTTTTCTTTTTCCTTGGCCTCTTTAGATTCCTTAGCTTTAGATGCTCTTGTTCTCCCTGCACCACTCATTACACATCTGTCAGTGTTCAAGGTCAGATTGTCTATTGTTCCATGGGAGAGACAAATTCAGTTATAAACAACCAGTGAAGTGGAATTCAAAACAAAAGTCAATTCCCAGGATTTTATAATCCGAAAGCCCTGTAGGGGGAGTGCCACCAAGTTTCAAAGACAAAGAAGGAAGTAATCCGCCATTAAAGTTCCAAATTGTTTCAACTCAGTAAATTCGATAATCCAACAGTCCCTTCAAAGACTCAAAATTCCCCAAAGCACCTTTTAAAGTTCAGCAAAGTTTCACAAGAGGTGCTTGCAACAGTATCACGTCCAGTCTTTTCTGCTCAAATGTATCAGTTATGCTCCAACAAAGTTTTTACAAATTTTTGCAACTGTTTCCGCAGTTTGACACAGTCTCCCTCTCCGGCAGCCCGACGATCTGGCTCTTTAAAAATACGACCCAAAGAAAAGGGGAGGTAGGAGGGAAGCCCCCGTTACTCCTTCTTTTGATCAAAGTCCCTTTCCACCTTCAGTTCAGCAGGAAAAAGAGCAGGTTTAATAGCACGAAAAAGTTAGAACTTCCCACAGTCCCGTTTCAAGCGCTTTCCGCTTTTTAAAGCTTTGCTTTGATCTTGTCAGCAATGTCGGAAGACGGACTTCCCTTTTCTCGTCTCCCGTTTTCAGCCAAATTTAACAAATTCTTTGCCAATTTTAAACCCTTTACTCACGGGTATGTTACTTGCAGTTTGGTGTTGGTTTTAGGAAGAAGGATCAGCGCTCATCTGCAACGGCCGCGCGGCTTCACTTCCGCGGAAAGAGCGATGAACTCACAGCACCGCTACCCCTCCTTCACTCCGGGTCTCCTTACGGGGTCCCTTCTGTGTTTTCGGAGCAGCTTCTGGTGCCCGCCGAGTCCCACGGCCACGGGCTCACTCTACCCGTGGTTTATCTTGATGGGTCGTCGCTATGCCGCAGCGAGCGACCCTTTTCCGCGGAGCCCCTCTTCAGAGCTCGAAGAGGACCGCCATTACAGTTTCGCGCCGCCCCCGGAAGTCCTCTGTTGTGTCTTTGTCTCTGACTTAGACACTGCTTTAACCTGCTTTGAGTTGTTAACAATAGCAACACATGCAACAGCTAAGTTAGCAAACTCTTTTGAGTACCTCTTTGGTGGTACACCCTTTGTGACTCTCTCAGACCTGCGTATGAGGTTCTGATCCTCTGTGCTCACTGGTTCAACCTCTGGACTTTGTTGAGAACCAGTAGCAATGGCAAACAGTGGTTCCTCCTTCACCTGTGAAGGTCTATCCATTGTGTGAGATTTTCTCTCAATGACTGTTACAACTGAACTCTCTGAGCTATCACTGTCATCATCAGTACCACTGTAATCTGTGTAATCAGAAAAATCATCATCTGAATTGTCACCTGTGGGAAATGTGTGCACAACTACCCGCTCTTGTACTGGAGCACTCTCAAGAAACTTTGTGAGAATCATCTGACCACATTCAGACAAAATTACTCTGTAGAGACCCTTTTCATTACCCACAAAAATGCCTCTGGCATTCTTTACTCCACCTGGAGCTTCTGTTCTCACATGAGACCCGAAAACCTTAAAATAGTCAACAGAAGGTTTTCTATGGAACAGCTTCTCAAAAGGAGAACATCCCAACTCTGTTGAGACCTTTCTCACCCACATGTGAACATAGGACGCTAGCGACTCGGCCCAATATTCATGTGGCAAATGTGAACTCAGCAATTGTGCATGCATCCCCTTTTGCAATTCTTTGTTCACCCTCACACAGACCCCCCTGTTCCATGCTTCGGTTGAAACAGCAACTTTGTGGTCTATCCCTTTTCCATCCAGGAACTTCTGAAACTTCTGTAACAGAAAAACTTGTTTCTCATCTGTGAAGAGACAATCAATGTTAGCATCATGCATATTTTTAACCTTGTCACAAAACTCCTGAAACCTTTCTAAGGTCTCTTGCGGTTTTTCCATCACAAAAACCCAAGAATAATTAGTAAAACAATCCACACACACAAGGTAATATTTTGCACCGCCTCTAGATGGTTCTAGAGGACCAATCACATCAGCATACACCCGCTGAAATGCTCTGTCGACCTTCTTGGTCACCTTCCTGGTGCTCACACTGGTCACACCTGCAAGAGAGATTTCGTTAGAACCAGAAAAATTACATTTCATGTAATCACTTTGATCGAAAGTCAACAAATACAGTCCATCCTTCTCTCTGGCAGTAAGAAACAGTTCTCCATCTTTGTAGATCTTGCAGCTTTTAGCATCATAGGACAGTTTCAGTCCTTTCTTTGCAATCTGCGACACACTCAGCAGATTAAATCTCAGTTCTGGAACCAGGTAAACATTGTTTATAGTCAAGTTCAGACTCTCAAGATACACAGTCCCAATCCCGGTCGCTTTCAGCTCCTGACCGTTGGCCTGTTTCACAGTGAAGCTTTGCTTCTTCAACGTTGAAAACAGTTCTCTGTGCGGGCACATGTGTTTTGTACAGCCAGTGTCGATTATGAACGCGTTCCCAACATCTGGCGTGGTTCCTTTCGCCATCATAGCCTTTGCAGGTTTCACCTGGCACTTGGTACGGCTTTTGCCTGACGCCTCAGGCTTCGTAGAGCTGCTCTTCGCTCCTCTTGACTGGCGCGGCTTCCTACAGTTTCGCTGTAGATGCCCAGTCTGTCCACAATTGTAACATCGGACAGCGCTCAATGCTACAACTCGCTCCTCAGTAGCTTCAGCAGCGGGGAGATTTGAACTCTGTTCTTCCCTCCCCCTGTCCTTCACTTCCAGTGCAGCTGGAACAGTTCCTTCGCTCCCCCATCTAGGGTCAAAGCTCTCCTCAGTTTTCGATGAGCTCTTAGGAACTTGGCCAGCATCATCCTTGCTCACCCCTTCTGGGGTAGTCGTCTTTCCAGACCATGATGAATAACTGCCACTGGTCAGGGGAGATGAATAAGGCAGGGCTCCCCCCTTCTTGGCATCCATCTTGAAGCCAAGCCTCTGTCTCACTTTCCAGCCTTGCTAAAACTCCAATAGCCTCTGCTGGACTTGTTTACTGCCTTTCCAGGCAAGCTGCAAGCTGTTTCTCAGACCTTGCACAGCATCGAAGACATAGTCAAAACAAAACTTTCGCTTCCCAGGCCCTCTCTCAGAGCCATCTGCGCAGCCAGTAAATTTCCACGTCTCTGACGAGCGTCGCTTAGCAACTGTGCATACTTGAAAGCTTATCTCTAACTTTTAGCCCGAAATGCAGCATACCTTGAGCTCCGTTGCTTGGAAAACATTTTCCTCTGGGTCCAGCCGTCTGTTCAGCTTCTGGCTGCTCTCAGACGCTATTTTCTCCCTTGGAGCAGAGGAGGACAATCCACCAGCCTCTCATGCAGATGTTCGATGAATCGCAACCACCGAAAGCTGCCATACGTCAGTATCTCAGCTCACAGTCAGAGGTAAACTGGCCTTCACGGGCAAACTGAGCGAGATACTTGTTTACCTTCCATCTGCTACTCCCGGCAGGCTAGGTCGTAAACCGGTGATTCTCCTCGTTAGATGTGAGGAGAACACACCCTCTGCTTCTCTCTCCTTGCTTTCCCCCCCAGGGAGGGGAAATGAGACAGACAGGAGTCCTATTTACATGTCTTTTATTCCTGTCATTCAGCAGTACAAAGAAACGTGACTGCACCCTTCAGACTCCATCAGAAGAGTCATAACTCCTCCCCTGTGCTTCTAGCACAGGTCAGATGACACTCTGAGCTAACATCCGGTGCTCAGTACAGAGAATAGACTCCCCCTTTTTCCCAACAGTACAGTTTGAAACAACAACATCCTGTTTTGCATTCCAGCCACCTGCAGCTGGCTTTATCATTGGTGCTTTTTCCCAGCAGATTTGAGCTGGTAACAAACATTTCTGCGATTTTTGGGTGAATGTGCATTCTAACCCGCAAAACACCAATTTGAAATGAGCCCAATCAGAGCTTTATCATCTTCTTTTTATGTAGATGGAACCCAAAAAAACTTTTTTGCTTTTGTTTGGGGTGATGCTGGTGCACACCCAAATAACACCATGCGAATTGAAAAAAGCCCAATCAAAGCCTATTCGTCTTCTTTCTACGCATATGGAAGCGAAAAGATGGTGTTGTGTTATTTTGGTCTCATTACACACACTTTGCGATTTCTGTGTCAATGTGCATTAACAGCAAAGAACACGACTTGAAGTAAGCGAAATCCAAGATTCTTCTCTCTATGTAGTTGGAAACCAAAACAACTTGTTTGGCTTTGTTTAGGCTTATTACACCGTGTCAGGGAACTGCCATCAGAGGCACGGGAGAAGGAGAGGGTCTCGGATTCTGCAGGGGAAGGTCCTAGCACTAGAGGGAGACTTAGCCGGGAAGAAGGGGAAGAGAATGAGTGTAACACCAGGGATCCAGGAGAGCAACGGGACAGGGAGGTGCAGGGGCTCCAGGACTCTTCGTTGGAAGTTAGTGAGGAGAGCCCAAGCACCCTGCTGCCCACGCCCACCCTGCGCAGGAAACTCCTGCGCAGTGAGAGGCGGAAACGATTGGGCGTCAAACAAATCTTATGTTGGCAACGCTTTAAGAAACGCCCACAGTCAGATTCTACAAGTGACTAAGAGCAGCCACGCTACCATGGGCTGCGTAGTCCGGAGGGTTTAACCAGGCAATCCGATGCTCAAACGGAGCAGGATTACGCACGAGTAACTCCCAACCATTACAGCATTCTGACTCACCCTGAAAGTTGCTCGTGCGCAACAAGCAGAAGGGGGCATCATGAGTAAGACCGGAGGAGATGGAGCCAGGGGAGGGGCAGCTGGAGGCCAATCGCTGGAGGAGAGAAACCGCAATTTGGAAGAGCACATAGCCATCCTGACAGCGAGGCTGGAAGAACGACGGTCGCTGGATGCTCAGGGGAAACCCACCCCCATAGTGATGAAGGAGTTACAGGACTTTATCGACAAGAACCTAAAGAGAGGGTTTATAAGAGAGTCAAAAGCAGTGGGGGGCAGTCCAGTATTTTTTGTGGACAAAAAGGACACTGATAAACCGAGGCTGGTCGTGGACTTCAGGGGGGTAAATTTGGTGTCAGAACCTGTGACTTTCCCGATGCCCAGAATCGATGACAATCTGACAAGAGTGAGGAAGGGAAAGAATTTCACCAAGCTAGATCTGAGGGGGGCTTACAACTTAATCCGGATGAGAGAGGGGGATGAATGGAAGACCACCATGTTCACACCCCTGGGGGCCTTTGAATATCTCGTTATGCCTTTCGGATTACAGTCAGGCTCCGCCTGTTTTCAAGCGTTCATGCACCACATGTTGGGGTCTCTGCTTTACAAGAACTGTGTAGCATTCCTGGACGACGTCTTGATTTATTCGGAAAATGAGGAGCAACATGTGAGAGATGTCAGGGAAGTGCTACAACATTTGCAGAAACACCAGTTGTGGGTCAAGCTAGAGAAATGTCAGTTTCATGCCCGAGAGGTGGAGTTCCTGGGGTACATGCTATCTGACAAAGGCTTAGCGATGGACCCAAGCAAGGTGCAAGCAGTATTGGAGTGGAAGACCCCAAAGACACGAAAGGATGTGCAGAGATTCCTAGGTTTTGGCAATTTCTACCGGACGTTCATCAAGAACTTCGCACACTTGACGGCCCCAATCACGGACTGTCTCAGTAGTAAGAGAAAGTTTGTGTGGACGGAGGAAGCCCAGCAATCCTTTGAAAGATTGAAGAAGGCATTCGCGTCGGAGGAACAATTACTACATGTGGATTTGGAGAAACCTATGAGGTTGGAGACGGACGCGTCAGAAAGAGCCATCGGGGCGGTTCTGTTGCAGCCAGGACTGAGCCAGCAAGAATGGAAACCGTGCGCCTTCTTCTCGAGGAAGCTGAGCAAGTCGGAACAAAACTACACCGTGTACGACCGAGAACTGCTAGCAATTTACGCCGCCTTTCGTCGGTGGCGCCATCTGCTGATAGGGGCGCAGCATAAGATCCAGGTCTGCACAGATCACAAGAACTTGGAATATTGGCGGACAGCACAGGTGCTCAACCAGAGACAGATTCGCTGGGCGCAGGAGTTTTCCAAGTTTTCTTTCGAAATCCAGTATGTGCCCGGCCAGCAAAACGTGAGAGCAAACGCTCTTTCGCGGAAACCAGAGTACTTCGAAGGAGAAGGGCCGCCGGAGACCCGCCACGTCATACCTGAGGACCGATGGGTGTGTGGGGGTACTCTAGTGGGCACGAGAGAACTGGCAGGACTCACTAGGGACGATGAATTCGCCCGGACTAAAATCAGGGAACTCCAAGAGGGGAGGGGAGCACCAGAGGGGTTTGAGGAGAAGGAAGGGGTGTTGTACTACAGGGGGGTGATGTACGTACCGGGGGAGGCTCTAAGAAGAAGGGTACTCAAACAACTACATGACACCCCCACAGCGGGACATTTTGGGCAACACAAAACCATGATGCTGGTGACCCGACAATTTTGGTGGCCACGGGTGAGGGAAGGTGTACGTGAATATGTAAGAGGGTGTGACCGCTGCCAGAGGGCCAAAGGGGAACGCACGATGCCAGCAGGTTTGCTGGAACCCTTACCCACGCCAAACAAACCCTGGGAGGTGGTGTCAATTGATTTCATGACGGATTTGCCCAAATCAAGGGGAAAAACAGCAGTGATGGTAGTAGTAGACTTGCTAACCAAAATGTGCCACTTTATCGCCTGCTCCCATGCGGTGACGGCGGAAGAAACGGCACGGTTGTTTGTAGAACACATTTTTAGGCTGCATGGCGCCCCCTTGAGGGTTTTATCTGACCGCAGAAAACAATTTACTTCCCGGTTCTGGAGGAAGCTCATGAGCCTACTGCAAGTCGAGGTAAGCTTCTCGACAGCGAGACACCCAGAAACCAATGGGCAGGCGGAAAGGGCAAACAGTGTACTCCAGCAATACTTACGCTGCTTCGTTAGCGAAAGGCAGAATGATTGGGTAGAGAAACTAGCGCTAGCAGAATTTGCGTACAATAATGCTGAACATGTGTCCACCAGTATGAGCCCCTTCTTGGCCAATTATGGGTGTCATCCCAGGGCGTTCCCGGGCAATGAGGAACAGAGCTGGAGTGTACCTGCTGCTGAACAGTTTGTGGAAGAAATGGAAGCGTTACATCAACAGCTCAAGATGAACCTAGAAAGGGCTAAAGCCAGTTACAAGAAGCAAGCAGATAAACACCGGAGGGAAGGGGAAACCATTAGGGTGGGGGATCGCGTGTGGTTGTCCACTCAAGGGTTACCCTTTAAGGGAGGGTGCAAGAAGTTGCAGCCCAGAAGACTGGGCCCGTTTGAAGTTATACAACAGATAAACCCAGTGGCGTTCAAGCTCAGGTTGCCCAACAACATGAAAATACATCCCGTGTTCCACAGGTCCTTGCTCTCACCGCACAGAGAGGGGCAGGAATTAGAGGGGCGGGAGGTAGAAGTCTTGCCACAACCACAGGTAGAAGAGAGGGAACACCAGAGCTCGGCCGCAGAGATAGTGGATTCAAGGTGGCGAGGGCGGCAGGTGCAGTACTTGGTGGCGTGGGAAGGAGAGCCCTGGTCGGAAAACACGTGGGTGCCGGCAGAGGCAGTTGGCGACGAGCATATGGTGGAAGTGTTCCACCGACGGTTCCCAGATAAACCCAAGCCCTTAGAGCGATTCTGGGAAGAACAGTTCGGCACGACGGAGGAGGAAGAGAGTTTCGAAGGGTTTTCAGAATCCGAAGAAGAATCGGATTGGGAGAGTCATTCCTTGGGTGG
Source organism: Podarcis bocagei (assembly GCF_964188305.1). NCBI lineage: Eukaryota > Metazoa > Chordata > Lepidosauria > Squamata > Lacertidae > Podarcis > Podarcis bocagei. Next base: position 92,792,007 of record NC_138131.1, on the reverse strand, counting down.
GAACCTTAGCAGGTGGGAAGAGGTGTTCACACCCACAGATGAGGAGGACAGCTCTTTCAGGGGTTTCCTTGGCTCGCCGACCAGAGAAGAGGCTGCAACAGAGCCCCCGGGTCGGAGGGGGAGTGAAGGGGGCCCTGGGAGGGAGGTGGATGTCAGGGAACTGCCATCAGAGGCACGGGAGAAGGAGAGGGTCTCTGATTCTGCAGGGGAAGGTCCAAGCGCTAGAGGGAGACTTAGCCAGGAAGAAGGGGAAGAGAATGAGTGTAACACCAGGGATCCAGGAGAGCAACGGGACAGGGAGGTGCAGGGGCTCCAGGACTCTTCGTTGGAAGTTAGTGAGGAGAGCCCAAGCACCCCGCTGCCCACGCCCACCCTGCGCAGGAGACTCCCGCGCAGTGAGAGGCGGAAACGATTGGGCGTCAAACAACTCTTATGTTGGCAACGCTTTAAGAAACGCCCACAGTCAGATTCTACAAGTGACTAAGAGCAGCCACGCTACCATGGGCTGCGTAGTCCGGAGGGTTTAACCAGGCAACCCGATGCTCAAACAGAGCAGGATTACGCACGAGTAACTCCCAACCATTACACACCGCTTTGCTATTTGTGGGTGAATGAACACCGAAAGAGCAATCAAAGCTTATTCGTCCTTTTTCTATTGACATGTTACCATATGTTTACCTATGGTTGATTTGGGCTGGTAACAAACATTTCTGCGATTTTGGGGTGAATGTGCATTCTAACCCCAAAAACACCAATTTGAGGACCACTGGTGTGAAATTTACGGCATGTAATGCCCTGAAAGAAAATATTATGAAAATGATTTACAGGTGGTACATGACCCTAATCAAGCTTGCAAAAATATATCATTTGCCAGACAATAAGTGTTGGAATTGTAAAGAAACTGAAGGAAAATTCTTTCACCTATGGTGGACGTGCCCAAGGGTTAAGGCTTTCTGGGAAATGAAATATAATTGTCAGGGGCTCAGGAGCAGAGGTACAGGGGAGAGAGGTGATGGAGAGCGAAGGGGAGACTTTAGAGATGAGGAGGAGAAAGTAGGCTTCATAATAACTCATCTGCATGGGGAAGCTAAATCGTGGCTGCGCAATTTATGGCGCTGTCAGGGGTTCAGGAGCAGAGGCACATGGGAGGCAGGAGAGGGAGGACTATTGGGAAGAGTCCGAGGACAGCGAGGAAGAGGAGGACGGTGGCCCGAGGGATTCCATGAGCCTTTCCAGCGAATCGGGGGATTCCCAGGAGGGGGCGCCTGTAGCCAAGACAAGAGGAGCCCCAGGGGGGACTCATCAGGGGGAAGGAGCAAATAGGGAATCCCGAAGCAGCAGCAGGAGATCGGGACCGGCTTCCCCTCCAGAGCGTAGCGGAGGGGGGGGGGAGGTTCCAGTGTGTCAGGGGAAGCAGCTCCACCAGCAACAGCAGCTCCACCAGCAACAACACCAGCAACAGCAACAAAAGAAAAGAGGCTCAATTACAGGCGTAACTCCTACAGGAATAACAGGACAAGAAAAAGTGACAGCTGCCTCTATGGAGTCAGTGACACAAGCGTTACTCAAGATAAATCAATCTTTGGAGACCTTGACAAAGCAGAGTACAGAAAATACACAGAAATTAACAGAACTAACAGCAAGATTGGACTTGAATACAGAATCTATAAACAGGCTGGTTCAAGAAAATTCTGCAACACGTAAAATTGCAGAGGAAGCTAGAACTATTGCTGGAGAGACTCAAGAGAACTTAGAACCGATTGCTAAAAAGGTTCATGAACATGATGTAACTCTGGCTTTGTGGGAATTACAGAGAAAGGAAAGAAATCTGAAATTAAGACTGATTCCCGAGAGCGAAGGAGACAACCTGGTGGAGTTTTTAACACAAGAGTTTGCTGGTTTCTGGGAAGACTTGGAGGAGGAAGAATTTAAGATTACAACAGCATTTAGACTGGGCAGAAGACAGAACAGAAAGACCCCGAGGGACTGTTTGATTACCCTTAGATCTAAGGAAGAAAGAGATAAAATATTAAAATTACACTACCAAAAGGCCTTGCAAATTGAAAATTCATCCATACAGATTTTTAAAGACATCCCTAAACATATCTTGGAGTTGAGAACATTCTATAAGGATTTGGTTTACCTGCTGAAGAAGAACATCATCCCTTTCAGGTGGGAGTTCCCACAAGGACTGTCTTTTGACTATAAGGGAAAGAAGGTGAAAATAAAGACAATACAAGACAAAGAGAGATTCTTGGAAAGAAACCAAGAGGACTTACAGAAGGGAACTGTGGATCCAATTGCAGAACAAAGGAGAGCACTAGACATTCTGAACCTATCGTTTGGACTTAACCCATCACCATCAGAGGAAGAGCAACAACTTGGAACGGTTGGAGGAGTAACAGAAAAATAACAAGACGGCTCTGCAATTCCTTAGCTGGACTTGTAATGGGCTGAACATGCCTTTGAAGAGACGTCAAGTGTTTCATATTTTGAAAAGAGAACAATTGGACTTGATTTGTTTACAAGAAACCCATGTAACCAGAGCACACAGGAAACTACTCATAAATAAAAGATTAGGACAAGAATTCATTTCATCGGATAAAGTTAAGAAAAGAGGAGTCGTGATCTATGTAAAAGAGAAATGGGTTCCAAAAATGATGTTTAAAGATGAACAAGGAAGATATCTGGCAGTTGAAATACAAGTACAAGGAGAAAAATTCTTAATAGTTGGAATTTATGCACCAAATGAAGGCAAGGCGGAATTCTTCAAGAAACTTCATGAAACTCTGATGGACTATTTGGATTACAATATGATAATTATGGGAGACATGAACGGTGTAGTTTCTACAAATATGGACAAGGCACAAAGACTGACAATCTCCAAGGAAGGGAGACTTCCGAAGACCTTCTTTGAAATGACGGAAAATATGGACCTAATAGACATATGGAGAACAAGGAACCCTCTTGAGAGAGAGGGAACTTTTTTCTCTCAAGCAATGATGACCTGGACCAGAATTGATCAAATTTGGATCACTAGTGGGATGGCTCCAAAGATTAGGAGGGTAGAAATCTGCCCAAAAACTTGCTCCGACCATAACGCCGTGAAGATGGAAATGAAACTTACAACAACTGGTCAATTTAGATGGAGGATGAATGACACCCTGTTTCGAGATAAGGAGATCCACATGAAGGCCCAAAAAACTTTAAAGGACTATTTTGAAATAAATCTAAAGGCCGATGTGGAAAAAAGAGTGATCTGGGACGCAAGTAAAGCTGTGATGCGAGGATTCTTGATTCAACAAAATTCAATAAAAAAGAGAAAGCAGAATGAGAAGAAGGAAAAGATTTTGGAAAAGATAAAAGAAGGAGAGAAAAAATTAAGATCAAAACCAAAGTCCCAGGAGATTTTGAGAGAGATTAAGTTATATCAAACACAATATATGGAATTGATGAATCAAGAGATTGAATGGAAGATAAAGCAAATGAAACAAAAAACATTCGAATCGGCAGATAAATGTGGCAAACTTCTGGCATGGCAATTGAAGAAAAGGCAGAAACTAAATACAGTTACAAGCCTAGAAGTGGATGGAAAGAACATATCTAAACCCAATGAGATTAGAAACTGTTTTCTGAGTTATTTCAAAAAACTTTATTCTCAAGGACCACAAAATGAAGAGGACATAGATAAATTCCTTAAAAAATATGGATTACAAAAAATCTCTCATCAAAGCAAGGTGGATTTAAACCAGAGAATAACAGAACAAGAGATAGAGGGTGCCATTCAAGACATGCAATTGGGCAAGTCTCCAGGGCCAGATGGACTGACTTCCAGATACTATAAATCTTTGAAGGAGTGGTTGGTTCAACCGTTAAAGGAAGTCTGCAATGAGATTTCAGAGGGGGGAAAGGCACCAGAATCGTGGAAAGAAGCGTATATTTCACTCATACCAAAGACAGAGACTGAAAAGACTCAACTTAAGAACTACCGCCCAATATCATTACTTAATGTGGATTATAATTTTTTTGCAGACATTTTGGCAAAAAGACTTAAAAGAGTGTTGATGGAGAAGATTCATAAGGACCAAGCAGGCTTTCTCCCAAAAAGGCACTTATCGGACAATGTAAGGAATATAATAGACATTCTGGAATTGCTAGAGGTGAACATAAACACTAAAGCAGTGCTGATTTTTGTGGACGCGGAGAAAGCCTTTGACAATATTTCTTGGAGTTTTATGAAAAAGAATCTTCATGGGATGGGGGTAGGCCAAGGTTTTGAGAATGGTATGGGTGCAATATATTCTGAACAAAAAGCTAAGCTGATTGTAAATAATGTGATAACGGAGGAACTTAAGATAGAAAAAGGAACACGACAGGGGTGCCCAATTTCTCCATTGCTTTTCATTTCTGTTCTGGAGGTGTTGCTGAATATGATTAGAAATGACCAGCAGGTTAAAGGTGTACAGGTCGGAGCTAAACATTACAAGTTAAGGGCATTCGCAGATGACTTAGTATTGACCTTACAAGAGCCAAACACTAGTACGAAAAGAGTGTTGGAGATAATTCAACAATTTGGCCAGGTAGCCAGACTTAAACTGAACAAACAAAAAACTAAAGTCTTAGAAAAAAATTTGACAGTCATGGAGAAGGAGAAATTTCAAGAAGAGACAGGTTTGACAGTGGTTAAGAAGGTGACATACCTAGGGGTTCATTTGACATCTAAAAATTTGAACTTGTATAAGGACAACTATGAAAAATGTTGGTCAGAAATTAAAAAAGATCTAGAAATATGGTCAAATCTAAAATTGTCAATGTTAGGCCGAATTGCAGTTATTAAGATGAATGTATTGCCTAGAATGCTATTTTTGTTTCAAACTTTGCAGATTCTTGACAAGATGGACTGTTTCAAGAGGTGGCAGAAAGACATTGCGAGATTTGTCTGGCAGGGCAAAAAGCCCAGAATAAAATTTAAAATACTTACAGATGCAAAAGAAAGAGGGGGATTTGCCCTGCCGGACTTAAAACTGTACTGTGATGGGATGATGAGCTGCTTGTGCGTAAAATCGTAGTCCCTCAGAGTTTGTGCAACTCCACAAACCTCTGTGTGTGACAGAGCTCCTCAGACATGTCTGCTCTAGTCACTTGCAGATTCCGACAGTGGTTGTTTTCGGAAGCGCTTCCAGCATAAAAGCTCCTTAACGGAAACACGTCTTCGGGACTCACGGCGTGACAGCTTCCGGCAAGGAATAGGTCTCCCTATGGGAGCTTCTGACACCTCCCCACTGTTCTCGCTGGACGTGTCCCTGAGCCCTCCCTCTTGCTCGCTTTCCCTCAGAGATCCTCCCCTTTCCCTGCTAGTTCCTGCTTTAGCTGCTGCGTCTCTCTCAGCCTTTGTGAGACTCTCCTCCAGAGACCCATCTCTCCCCCTGCTGGTCCCTGCTTCAACTGTTGAGTCCCTCCCAGCCTCCGTGAGCCCTTTCCCCACCTGTTCCTCCGATGGCAGTTCCCTGACATCCACCTCCCCTCCAGGACCCCCTTCACCCCCGCCCGTTCCCTCTCCTCTGGGCGGTGAGGAGGTAAAACTCCGAAAAGAATCCTCTTCATCTTCAGACGTCTCGAACATTTCCCTCCATCGGTCGCTGTTCCGGCTCGCTGAATCCTCCTCCTCCTCGGAATCTGTGAACCCCTCCAACTCCTCTTCCTCATCTGTGGTGGCAAAGTATTCCCTCCGGAACCTCGCCACTGGCTGAGGTTTACGTGGGAACCTCTGATGAAAAGTTTCTATTAAAACCTCGTCCTTGACATCCTCTGCCATGACCCAGGTGTTTTTGTTATTGGTTTCAGAACTCACAGGGTTAAAGAGTTCTGTGTGACGTCTCTTCCCTGAGGCGTGGTTAGAAACACATACGGGGAGTGGTTTGACGCCGAGTGTTTCAGTCTGCTTTTGGGACGCTACGCGAAAGGGAGAATGGGCGAGCTTTCGCCAGGTTTAATTTACGATGTTATTCTACTTGATTAAAGGCTAGAGAAGATAAGGAACGCTTTGTGTCTGTTCTGAATTATTCACCCACACGCTGCAATTGCTTCTATCTGCTGCGATCGCTCTGCTGACAGCCAGGGAGCCAGAGGACTTTTGGATCGGCACAAACAGTCTGCAAGCCGCGCAAGGGAAGCGCGCTGGACTCCATGTTTGTTTTTCTTGGCACTCATGGCAACTTTGGCTTATCAGTTGCCATAGTTTTCCGACTCCGGTTCCCCTTCCCACGTTACCAAATACTCTACTTGATCTCCCTTCCACCTGGAATCGAGGATCTCCGCTACATGGTAGCTGTGTTCCCTTTCCTCCATTGCTGGTCCCCGAGTGACCCTCCCTTCTCTGTCCCCTTTATACGGTGACAGCAACGACCTGTGGAAAACTGGGTGCAGCTTCATGTGGTTCGGTAACCGGAGTCTGAAAGCCACTGGGTTGACCTGTTGTGTGACTTCAAATGGGCCCAGTCTTTTGGGTCTTAACTTCTTACAACCTCCTTTGAATGGTAACCCTTGGGTTGACAGCCACACCTGATCCCCCACCCTAATTGTTTCACCTTCTCTTCTGTTTTTGTCTGCCTGCCTCTTATATTCCTCCTTGGCCCTGTCTAAGTTAAGTTGGAGCTGGCGATGGATCGCTTCCATTTCTTCTACGAACTGTTCGGCAGCTGGAACGCACCAGTTCTCCCCTTCCCCCCCCCCCGGGAAAGCCCGGGGATGGCACCCGTAATTAGCCAAAAAGGGGCTCATCCTCGTGGACACGTTCTCCGCATTGTTGTAGGCAAATTCCGCCAACGCCAGCTTCTCCACCCAATCATTCTCTCTGTCATTGACATAACACCTCAAATATTGCTGGAGGATGCCATTGGCTCTTTCCGCCTGCCCGTTGGTTTCAGGATGCCGGGCAGTCGAAAAATTGACCTCTACATGCAGTAAGCTCATGAGCTTCCTCCAGAACCTGGAAGTAAATTGTTTCCCTCGGTCTGAAACCACCCTCAAGGGGGCGCCATGCAACCTAAACACATTTTCTACAAACAATTTAGCGGTTTCTTCTGCCGTGACAGCATGTGAGCATGCTATAAAGTGGGCCATTTTGGTTAACAGGTCTACCACAACCATGATGGCTGTTTTCCCTCTGGACTTTGGCAGATCAGTCATGAAATCTATTGCCACTGCTTCCCATGGTCTTTCAGGTGTGGGTAGCGGTTCTAATAACCCTGCCGGTGCCCGCCTCTCCCCCTTGGCTCGCTGGCATTGGTCACACCCTCTCACATACTCCCGCACATCTTCCCTGACCTTGGGCCACCAAAATTCCCTGGTAACCAGCCACATGGTTTTGTGTTGCCCAAAATGCCCTGCTGTGGGGCTATCGTGCAGTTGCTTGAGTACCTTCTCCCTCAAATCACCTTCAGGTATATATAACGCTCCCTTGTAGTACAATGCCCCGTTTCTCTCCTCAAAACCCCCAGGTTTATCTCCCTCCCTCCTGAGACCCCTGAGTTTCTCCTGGGCGTATTCATCATGCACCGTTCCCTCTACCAGTTCCCTTTGCCCCACCAATGCCGCCCCACACACCCAGCGGTCCTCTGGAATGACATGTCTTTCTTCGGGTGCTCTCTCCCCCTCCAAATATTCAGGTTTGCGTGAGAGAGCGTCCGCCCTAACGTTCTCTGGGCCTGGCACGTAACAAATCTCAAAGTTAAATTTGGAGAACTCCTGGGCCCATCTCAACTGCTGTTGGTTGAGCACTCGTGCCGTTCTCCAATACTCTAGGTTCTTGTGGTCAGTGCACACTTGCACCTTATGTTGTGCGCCAATTAGCAGATGCCTCCATCTCCGGAAAGCCTCATGAATAGCAAGAAGTTCTCGGTCGTACACCGTGTAGTTCCTCTCGGATTTGTTCAGCTTTCGCGAAAAAAAGGCACACGGTCTCCACTCTGACTCCTCCTTCCCTGGCTGCAGAAGAAGCACCGCCCCTATGGCTCTGTCTGATGCGTCTGTTTCGACTCTCATCTTTTTTTGTAAATCCACATGCAGAAGTTGTCCTTCAGAGGCGAAGGCCCTTTTCAGTTCCTCAAAAGCTCGCTCCGCCTCCTCAGTCCAAACAAATTTCTTCTTACTGCTGAGACAGTCCGTAATGGGCGCCGTCAGGTGTGCAAAGTTTCGGATGAACTTACGATAAAAGTTCCCAAACCCTAGGAACCTCTGCACATCCTTCTTGGTTTTGGGTGCTTTCCATTCCAGCACTGCCTGGACCTTGCCGGGATCCATGGCCAATCCCTTGTCTGACAGGCGGTACCCCAGGAATTCCACCTCCTTGGTATGAAACTGACACTTCTCCAGTTTCACCCACAGCCGGTTGGCTTGCAGCCTGCTCAACACTTCTCTGACGTCTCTCACATGCTGCTCCTCATTCTCAGAATACACCAACACGTCATCTAGGAAGGCCACACAATTCTTGTAAAGCAAAGGCCCCAGTACGTGGTTCATAAACGATTGGAAGCACGCCGAGCCTGCTTGTAAGCCAAATGGCATAACGAGATATTCAAATGCCCCCAAAGGGGTGAACATGGTGGTTTTCCATTCATCCCCTTTCCTTATACGTATCAGGTTGTACGCCCCCCTTAGGTCCAGCTTTGTAAAAATATTTCCCTTCCGCACCCTGGTCAAAATGTCGTCAATCCGGGGCATAGGGAAAGCCACGGGTTCTGACACTGCGTTTAACGCCCTGAAGTCACACACCAGTCTCGGCTTGTCCGTGTGTTTTTTATCCACAAAAAACACTGGGCTACCTCCCACTGCTTTGGACTCTCTGATGAAGCCTCTCTTCAGGTTCTTGTCAATGAACTCTCTTAGCTCCTGCATTTCTCTGTCTGACATGGCATACAACTTGCTTACAGGAAGCTGTGCCCCAGGGAGTAAATTGATTTGACAATCAAAGGGTCTATGCGGGGGTAGTTGGTCAGCTTCCTTCTCGCTGAACACGTCGCTGAGATCTGCGTATTGTGGTGGTACCTTCACTTTCTCCATTACTTCCGTCCCTGCTAGGGTGGCTTGGGCCCCTGCTGAACCCTTTCCCCCTTTGCAGTGTTCTAAGCAATGTGCTGAACCAAAGGAAACCACTCTCTGATGCCAGCCCACCAGCGGATCATGTAACGCTAGCCAGCTCATCTCCAAAATAATAGGAGCTCCTCCCAAGGTGGCCACATTAAACGCTATCAGTTCTGTGTGCCTTGCCACCTTCATTATCATTGGGACGGTCTGCAAGCTGACTTCTCCTCCCAACAACTCCCTGCCATCGATCGTGGTCACCTGCAGGGGGTTGCTTAAAGGGATAGTCTGTATTTGGTGTTCAGCTGCAAACTCTTTGCTCATGAAATTGCAGGAGCTGCCTGAGTCCAACAGCGCCTTTATCTTTTGGGGGTGTCCATTTTGCAGCTCTAGCGACACTTCTATCACTAGGGCAGGTTGAGGAGCTTCTGGCATGGGCACTTTCACTGCTCTTTGGCCTGGCTGCTGTGCCCCGACTGTGGCAACCAGGCGTTGGCTTTTACCTGCTCCGGTTTTTCCTCCTCTCTTCCCTCAACAGCTCCCATCATCCCTTGCTATTCCTTCCTCTAGGGGCAGACTCTGGCAAAGTGACCTGGCTGTTGGCAGAGATAGCATTTCCGGGCGCCTTTTCCCTCCTTCTTTCCCCCCTCACTGGGCTTTGAAACTGCGTGCGCGCGCGCTGTTCCGATTTCCATCGGCTCTGCCGGCGGGAAAGTTGTCTCTGGAATGTCTGGAATGCGGAACTCCTTCCAACGTTCCCCCTTCCCTTCCCGCCTCTCCAAAGCTCTCGCCTCCTGGCGCGCTCCTATGGTCAGCGCAGATTTAGTCAGCTGATCCATAGAATCCGCCCTAGGACCCCGGGAAAGTTCGTCTTTCACAGCCGAAGCAAGGCCTTCTTCAAATAGCATTTGAATGGGTGCCGCCGATAAGTCCCACCCCAATCTGTGAACCAGCATGGTGAACTCAGTCCAGTACTCACGGACAGATCGGCTTCCCTGCTTGCAAGCCATTAGCTGTCTGCGCACCACTCCCTGCTCAATATCGCTGGAAAACATGAGATCCATTGCACGAAAGAACTTCATGGTGTCCTTTAGGACGTCATTATGCGTTGCCATCAGGGGTCTAACCCAGTCCCTCGCCCCCCTTTCAAGATGCCCAATCACGAAAGCCACTCGCGATTCCTCGTCAGGGAATTCATCAAACTGCACATTGAGGGCATATTGCATCTCTGTTCTAAAGGCATGGTAGTCCTTGGGGTCCCCCCCAAACTTCTGCACCAATCCTGGTACCTTTCTGGTGAACTGGGTGGCTCTCCCCTTCTTGTCTGCATCCTGAGCCCTTCTCTCCTCAAGCCTCGCCGTCTGCAGCGCCAGTTGGATTTCCAACGCTCGGTACCTTTCTTCCAAGCTTGGACCCGCTCCAACTCCTGCTTCTCCGGTTCCGGCTGGGTCACTCATGATGCCTTCTCCTGCACAAACAGCTTACAAAGACTGTCGGAATGCTGTGATGGGATGATGAGCTGCTTGTGCGTAAAATCGTAGTCCCTCAGAGTTTGTGCAACTCCACAAACCTCTGTGTGTGACAGAGCTCCTCAGACATGTCTGCTCTAGTCACTTGCAGATTCCGACAGTGGTTGTTTTCGGAAGCGCTTCCAGCATAAAAGCTCCTTAACGGAAACACGTCTTCGGGATTCGCGGCGTGACAGCTTCCGGCGAGGAATAGGTCTCCCTATGGGAGCTTCTGACACCTCCCCACTGTTCTCGCTGGACGTGTCCCTGAGCCCTCCCTCTTGCTCGCTTTCCCTCAGAGATCCTCCCCTTTCCCTGCTAGTTCCTGCTTTAGCTGCTGCGTCTCTCTCAGCCTTTGTGAGACTCTCCTCCAGAGACCCATCTCTCCCCCTGCTGGTCCCTGCTTCAACTGTTGAGTCCCTCCCAGCCTCCGTGAGCCCTTTCCCCACCTGTTCCTCCGATGGCAGTTCCCTGACATGTACTATGAAGCAGCAGCGTTTTGCTGGCTGAAAGAGTGGATGCTCCTCGAGAATACAGATATCTTGGATTTAGAAGGCTTTAATAATACATTTGGTTGGCATGCATATCTATGGTATGATAAAATCAAAGTGCATAAGGCCTTTAAAAATCACATTGTCAGAAAAGCGTTGTTTAATGTTTGGATAAGATATAAAGATTTGTTGGAAAACAAAACCCCTAGATGGTTGTCACCCTTGGAGGCTAAGGCACTGAAGAAACTTAATATGGAGGTCGGATGGCCAAAGTATTGGGAAATTTTGGAACAGGATGGAGATAAATTGAAATTACAAAGTCATGAGAAATTGAAACCTAAAGTACGAGATTGGCTCCAATATTACCAAATAATGGAGGTTTACAAACAGGACAGGAAAATTGGCTTCCAGGTGGAAAAATCAAAATTAGAGACTGAACTGTTAGAACCCAATACCAAGAATTTGTCAAGAATGCATAATTTGCTGCTGAAATGGAATACACAAGATGAAACAGTTAAATCAGCTATGATTAAGTGGGCACAGGACATTGGTCATAACATTATGTTTGCTGACTGGGAATGGTTGTGGAACACCGGTATTAAATTTACGGCATGTAATGCCTTAAAGGAAAACATTATGAAAATGATCTATAGGTGGTACATGACCCCAGTCAAGCTAGCAAAAATCTACCATTTGCCTGATAACAAGTGTTGGAAATGTAAAGAAACTGAAGGTACTTTCTATCACCTTTGGTGGACATGCCCGAAGATTAAGGCTTTCTGGGAAATGATATATAATGAAATGAAAAAGGTACTTAAATGTACTTTCCCTAAGAAACCAGAGGCCTTTCTCTTGGGCATTGTCGGCCAATTGGTGTCAAAGAAAGATAGAACTTTCTTTATGTATGCTACAACAGCAGCAAGAATACTTATCGCAAAGTATTGGAAGACACAAGATCTACCCACCCTGGAAGAATGGCAGATGAAAGTGATGGGCTACATGACATTGGCTGAGATGACTGGCAGAATCCGTGACCAGGGAAAGGAGACGGCGGAAGAAGAATGGAAGAAATTTAAAATCTATCTTAAGGACTATTATAAACTTGATGAATGTTAGAATGTCGAGGTTTTGAGAAAGAAAGGGTTACAGTGATATAAGATTAGACTGAAGGAAAGATTAAGAGGACAGAGGCTTGAGAGAAATAATTAGAAGTTGCTAAAAATTTTGGACATCGGGATGCAGAAAGGGGAGGTATGGGGGAGTCTGAGAAACAAGGTTTATGAAAAAAAGATTATGAAACTATACGTGTTTGTATGTCTTTTTATATGTTTGTATTGTTTTTTAAAAAATTGTAAAACCAATAAAAAAAATTATAATAAAAAAAAGGGGGAAGCAGCTCCGTCGGCAGGAACGGAGGGGAGGTCAGAACAAGCTATCCTCCCGGAAGGGGAGGGGAGCAGTGAGAGGAGTGATGTAACGATCAGGAGAAAGGTTGGAAGCTGGGCGCGCGCGCCAAGTTCAAATGTGCAAGCGCGCGGGGAAACGGAGAGCCCGGGGGAGGAGCCAGGTCCCAAAGCCCGCAGGAGAGCCATCTGTGGATTCAGCGTCAGAGGAATCCAGGAGGGGTGAAACTCCAGCGGGCAGAAAGACCCTGCGGAAAAGGAAAGACAGGAGGAGGTGGAGCAAAGCAAGCATCTTAAACTGGTGCAGGGGAGGGACTGATTCAGAGGGGACTTCAGCGGTCTAGCGTTACGGACGTGGGGCTGCGTGCCTCGGCTGTGAAACGAAAAATGAACTGCAATAAAATTTCTGTATATAAAGAGAGACTGGCGTTGGTCCTTTGTGAGCTGGGACCTGAGGCAGCCCTGACAGTAAGTCCCCTCTCTGTACGCAAAAAAAATTTTTTTGCAAGCTCACGAAGGTTGGCAGAGATGACTGCGGAGGAGCAACTAACAGAACTGCGAAACGCAGTAGCGGAGCTTTCCACGGCAGTACTGATCTCCAAAAAGACAGGAGAGGAAGCAGAAGCGCGATGCCAGGATCTGCAAGCCAGGTGGGAGCGTGCATGCAAAGAAGGGTTCCCGGGGCCCAGGTCAGAGGGAATTGGACTCGGCTGGCAGGGGGGCAGTTTAGTAGCCCACTTCGATGGGAACCTGAAGCATTATCCCAGTTTCAGAGCTGACGTCGTATATGCGCTGCATTTGCTTCGGAAGGATTTTAGAGATGAGGAGGAGAGAGTAGGCTTCATTGTATCCCACTTGCATGGGGAAGCTAAAGCCTGGCTACGCAATTTATGGCGCGAAGATGGTCCTGCCCGCAGGGATTCTGACGCATTTATCGCGGCCATGGACGCTTGTTTCCAATCTACCGTGGACATTGATGTGGCAAGGCGCGAGATGCATGGATTGAGGCAAGGCAAGGCTACAGTACGACAGTACCATTCCCGCTTTTTTGCATTGCTGAATGTGCTGGGCTGGGAAAAGGACTCCGTGGCAGTGAGAGATTTGTTCTGGGAGGGACTCAATGGCTCCGTAAAGGATGAGTTGGCAAGGGGGGACAGACCTCAAACCCTCGCAGACGTCGTGCAGAGAGCGCTCACGATAGGAGTGCGCCACGAAGAACGCCCTTGGCACAGTGATGAGGGTCGCCAGGTGCGTGCACCGGCTAGAGCGTCTCCTTTTCTTCCCAGGGACCTGGGACGTACGCATCCCTCGCCTCCGCTGAGGGAGGGGGAGGAACCGATGGAGCTTGGTGGTGCCAAGGCTCAGACAGCAGCCGGAGCCCCAGCGCCCGGAGCAGTCAAGACTAAGCCTCCTAGAGGGAGCAGGAAGTGCTACATCTGTGACAGTGCGCAACACATGGCCAAAGAGTGTCCCCAGAGGCTCCAGAAGCACACTGCAGCCTTAGCAACAGTAACAGAGGCAGCTCACCACGGAGAGCAGTTTCAGGGAAATGACAGTGCCTGGCTGGAAGCAGAGATGCTGGGGCTCAGACAGGCAAGTCAGTAAAGCAGTCCCCAGCGATTTTGCAGCCTACAGACCCCCTACCACCCAAGCCAGTGGTGCAACTCACTGCAACTCTCCAGTTACCTAATGGACTCACCCTGGAAGTCCCTGTTAGCATTGACTCTGGTAGCAACGCAGACTTCATGGGGGTGCAGTTCATCAAGGAACATCACATAGCGCTTCTACCAGCCACGCTGCCCTTAAACGTTGTCACAGTCGATGGCAGGAAGCTGCTGGGCGGGCAGGTGGTACAACAGACACCACCCATGGTGATGCAGATTGGGAATCACCGCGAGGTCATCAGTTTCAACGTCACCCGCCTGTCAGACACGCCTATAGTGTTGGGCATGAGTTGGCTGGATAGACACAGCCCGTCATTAGCGTGGTACCAGCGACAACTCACCTTTGGTTCATCCTACTGCGCACAGCACTGCATCCAGCCCGGCCAGGAAGCGGAGGGCCAGGAGGAAGGGCAGCAGCTGCACCTGGGCATGGTGCAGTCGGTGCCCCACAAGTACAGGGGGTTTTTGGAGGTCTTCTGCGAAAAGGAAGCTGACCAGTTGCCCCCCCACCGGCCCTACGACTGCGCAATTTACCTCTTGCCAGGAGCGACGCTGCCGACTGCGAAGCTGTATTCCATGTCCGAGGACGAGATGCAGGAGCTCAGGGAGTTCATAGAGCACAATTTGAAGCGGGGATTCATCCAAGAATCCAAGGCAGTGGGGGGCAGTCCTGTGTTTTTCGTGAAGAAGAAGGACACGCCCCAAAAAAGGCTCATCGTAGACTTTAGGGCCATAAACTCGATGACAAAGCCCAAGGCATTTCCCATGCCTAAGATTGACGACTTGCTCGCGACGGTGCGAAAGGGGAAGATCTTCACCAAGCTGGATCTGCGCGGCGCGTACAATCTCATACGCATGAGGGAGGGTGATGAGTGGAAGACGGCCATGTTTACGCCGTTGGGCACCTATGAATACAAAGTTATGCCGTTTGGCCTCCAAAATGGCTCCCACTGTTTCCAAGCATTCATGCACCACGTGCTAGCGGGACTCCTTTACAAGAAGTGCGTATGCTTCCTCGACGACATCCTGATCTTCTCGGAATCGCCGGAGGCTCACGAGAGTGACGTAAAGGAGGTCCTGCAGAGGCTAAGGGAGCACAGACTCTACGCCAAACTGGAGAAGTGCCAGTTCGACGTGACGGAGGTGGATTTTCTGGGCTACAGGCTGTCCGACAAGGGACTCGCCATGGACAGCGCCAAGGTCCGCGCGGTGTTGGACTGGAAGAGCCCACACAATCGGAAGGAAGTCCAGAGGTTCGTCGGCTTCGCCAACTTTTACCGCAAGTTCATCAAAGGTTTCGCGAAAGAGACGGCGGCTATCACGGACACCCTCAGTTCCAAGAAGAAAAAGTTCATTTGGACGGACCAGGCGGAGCAGTCCTTTCGGAGACTTAAGAGCCTCTTCGTGTCCGAAGAACAGCTGCTACACGTGAATCCCAGCAGGCCCATGCGGGTTGAGACTGTCGCATCGGACAGAGCGGTGGGGGCGGTCCTCTTGCAGCAAGATCCGCAAGGGAACTGGAGGCCTTGCGCGTTCTACTCCAGAAAGCTCAGCAAGTCGGAGCAGAACTACACCATCTGGGACAGGGAGTTGCTGGCCATTCATGCAGCCTTCAAGGCGTGGAGGCACTTCCTCTTCGGAGCCAGACACACTGTGCAGGTCCGCACGGACCATAAGAACCTAGAGTATTGGCGCACGGCGAAGCTCCAGAGCCAGAGGCACATACGCTGGGCGGAGTTCTTTGCGGATTTCGACTTCAGGATAGAGTACATCCCAGGAGACAACAATGTCATAGCAGATGCGCTCTCCAGGAAACCCCAGTATCTCGAGGAAGCGGCACCAGTGGCGGCCAAGCACATTTTCGCACCGCAGGCATGGGCATGTGCTTCAGCCGCCGTGGACCTGGACGCGGTGCGTCGCACGCTGCAGACGGATCCGTTCGCGCAATCCAAGATGGAGGAACTGTGGAGGGGCACAGCAAAGGACGGCGATTTCCAGATACGCGACGGCCTGCTAACCCGCAAAGGTGCTCTCTACGTGCCGGGGGACGATCTCCGCGCGAAGGTCCTGCAGCAGTGGCACGACGCACCCAGCGCGGGTCACTTCGGCAAGGAGAAGACGGCGGACTTAGTAGCCAGGGACTTTTGGTGGCCCCAGATGCGAGGAGAGGTCGCGGATTACGTCGCCAGGTGTGACACTTGCCAGAGATCCAAACCAGTGCACAAGAAGCCAGCGGGACTACTGGAACCGCTGGAGACGCCACTACAGCCGTGGGAGAGGGTGGCGCTGGACTTTGTTACTGATCTACCCAGTTCGCGAGGCAAGACGGCGGTACTTGTGGTTGTAGACCTGTTCACCAAGATGGCGCATTTCATTCCTTGCGCGAAGGTGGCCACAGCGGAACAGACCGCCAAGCTGTTCATAGACCACGTGTTCAGGGTTCACGGCTTGCCACGGTCCATCCTGTCCGACCGGGGCCGCCAATTCATTTCCAGTTTCTGGCAGAAGTTCCTGGGTATCCTGAACGTCAAGATCAACTTAGCGTCGGCGAGGCATCCGCAGACCAACGGCCAAGCGGAGAGGGTCAACGCCATCATGCAGCAGTACCTGCGATGTTACGCCAATCAACAGCCTGCGACTTGGGTGGACTACCTACCGCTGGCCGAGTTTGCCTACAACAACATGAAGCACGCGTCAACGGGGGTGACACCGTTCTGCGCCAACAATGGGCGACATCCCAGAACCTTCCCGGGGTTGGAGACGACGGCACAGGGGGAGCCGCAGGGAGCTGAGCACTTAGCAGCAGAATTGCAGGAGGTCCACGAGGAACTCCGACGGCACTTGGAGCTAGCTAAACACGCCTACAAGGAGCAGGCAGACAGGCACAGGAGGGCAGGGGAAGACATCCAGGTGGGGGACTGGGTATGGTTAGCGGCCCAGGCAGTGCCGGCCAAGTCGTTAGCTAAGAAGAAGCTAGGACACAAACAGCTAGGGCCATACCAAGTTGAGGCCAGGATCAATCCTGTAGCTTTTTGGTTGACTCTCCCAGAAGGTTCCAGAATGCACCCGGTCTTTCATAGGTCGGTGCTCACACCCTACAAGGCCCCACACAGGTTTCAGGAGCCAGGGACAGCACCAGACCCACGCAGAAAGTCACCAGAGGGGGGGAAGTCACTGAGGGCTACGACATTCAACGAGGTCACGGAGATTCTGGACTCGAGATGGGGGGGGAGGAGGGAGTAGAATATCTCCTCGCCAGGGAGGGTACCCCGGCCAGCGCCAACAGTTGGGTGCCGGATTATGCTCTGGAGGAACCGCTTCTCAAAGACGAGTTCCATGCACTCTTCCCACACAGGCCCATGCCAGCGGATTATTTCGACAGCTGGCTTTTTACGCCCACACTTTCCGCCAGCACGTTCCAGGGGTTCTCCTCCGCAGAGGAGACGACGCCGGAATCGAGCCCTCCAAGGGGATTGTGCTCTTTTTTTATATATATATAAATTTTTTATTGGTTTTACAGCATTTTTTAAACAATACAAACAAATAAAAGGACAAACAAACATGTATAATTTCCTAACCTTTTTTTCATTACCCTCATTTCTCAGACTCCTCCATACCTCCCCTTTCTGCATCCCAATTTCCAAGATTATTTCAGCAGCTTCTAAATAATTTTATCAAATATGTGTCCTCATAGTCTTTTCTTCAACTTATTCTTATGTCACTGTAATCCCTTTTTCTTTCTCAACACCTCGACATTTTAGCATTCATCAATTTTATAATAGTTCTTAAGATAAATTTTAAATTTCTTCCAATCCTCTTCCGCCGTCTCTTTCCTCTGATCACGGATTCTGCCAGTCATCTCAGCCAATGTCATATAGTCCATCACTTTCATCTGCCATTCTTCCAAGGTGGGTAGATCTTGTGTCTTCCAATACTTTGCGATAAGTATTCTTGCTGCTGTTGTAGCATACATAAAGAAAATTCTATCTTTCTTTAACACCAATTGGCCGACAATGCCCAAGAGAAAGGCCTCTGGTTTCTTAGGGAATGTACATTTAAGTACTTTTTTCATTTCATTATATATCATTTCCCAGAATGCCTTAATCTTTGGGCACGTCCACCAAAGGTGGTAGAAAGTACCTTCAGATTCTTTACATTTCCAGCACTTGTTATCAGGCAAATGATAAATCTTTGCTAGCTTGACTGGGGTCATGTACCACCTATAGATCATTTTCATAATATTTTCCTTTAAAGCATTACATGCCGTAAATTTTATCCCGGTGTTCCACAACCATTCCCAGTCAGCAAACATAATATTATGGCCAATGTCCTGTGCCCACTTAATCATAGCTGATTTAACTGTTTCATCTTGTGTATTCCATTTCAGCAGCAAATTATACATTCTTGATAAGTTCTTAGTATTGGGTTCTAACAATTCAGTTTCTAATTTTGATTTCTCCACCTGGAAGCCAATTTTCCTATCTTGTTTGTACACCTCCATTATTTGATAATAATGGAGCCAATCTCGTACTTTGGGTTTCAATTTCTCATGACTCTGTAACTTCAATTTATCTCCGTCTTGTTCCAAGATTTCCCAATACTTTGGCCATTCGGCCTCCATATTGAGCTTTTTCAATGCCTTAGCCTCCAAGGGTGACAACCATCTAGGGGTTTTGTTTTCCAGCAAGTTTTTATATCTTATCCAGACATTATATAATGCTTTTCTGACAATATGGTTTTTAAAGGCCCTATGCACTTTAATTTTATCATACCATAAGTATGCATGCCAACCAAATGCATTATTGAAACCTTCTAAATCCAAGATAATCCAAGACAGTAAGAGCTGTTCGACAGTGGAATTTGCTGCCAAGGAGTGTCGTGGAGTCTCCTACTTTGGAGGTCTTTAAGCAGAGGCTTGACAACCATATGTCAGGAGTGCTCTGATGGTGTTTCCTGCTTGGCAGGGGGTTGGACTCGATGGCCCTTGTGGTCTCTTCCAACTCTGATTCTATGATTCAAGATATCTGTATTCTCGAGGAGCATCCACTCTTTCAGCCAGCAAAACGCTGCTGCTTCATAATACAATTTTAAATCCGGCAGGGCAAATCCCCCTCTTTCTTTTGCATCTGTCAATATTTTAAATTTTATTCTGGGCTTTTTGCCCTGCCAGACAAATTTTGAAATGTCTTTCTGCCACCTCTTGAAACAGTCCATCTTGTCAAGAACCTGCAAAGTTTGAAACAAGAATAACATTCTAGGCAATACATTCATCTTAATAACTGCAATTCGGCCTAACATTGACAGTTTCAAATTTGACCATATTTCTAGATCTTTTTTGATTTCTGACCAACATTTTTCATAATTGTCTTTATACAAATTCAGATTTTTAGATGTCAGATGAACCCCTAGGTATTTCACCTTCTTAACCACTGTCAAACCTGTTTCATTCTGGAATTTCTCCCTCTCCATACCTGTTAAATTTTTCTCCAAAACTTTAGTCTTTTGTTTGTTCAGTTTGAATCCGGCCACCTGACCAAATTCTTGAATTATCTCCAACACCCTCTTTGTACTAGTATCTGGCTCTTGTAAAGTAAGTACCAAATCATCTGCAAAGACTCTTAACTTATAATGTTTTGCTCCGACCTGTACATCTTTAACCTGCTGGTCATCTCTAATCATATTTAGCAAAACCTCCAGGACTGATATAAAAAGCAATGGGGAAATTGGGCACCCTTGTCGTGTCCCTTTTTCTATCTTAAATTCTTCAGTTATCACATTATTTACAATCAACTTAGCTTTTTGTTCAGAATATATCGCACCCATACCATTCTCAAATCCTTGGCCTACCCCCATCCCATGAAGATTCTTTTTCATAAAACTCCAAGAAATATTGTCGAAGGCTTTCTCCGCATCCACAAATATCAGCACTGCTTTAGTGTTTATATTCACCTCCAATAGTTCCAAAATGTCTATTATGTTCCTCACGTTGTCTGATAAGTGCCTTTTTGGGAGAAAGCCTGCTTGGTCCTTGTGAATCTTCTCCATCAACACTCTTTTCAATCTTTTTGCCAAAATGTCTGCAAAGATTTTGTAATCCACATTGAGTAATGATATTGGGCGGTAGTTCTTAAGCTGAGTCTTTTCAGTCTCTGTCTTTGGTATGAGTGTAATATAAGCTTCTTTCCACGATTCTGGCGCCTTTTCCCCCTCTAGAATCTCGTTACAGACTTCCTTTAACGGTTGTACCAACCACTCCTTCAAAGCTTTATAGTATCTGGAAGTCAGTCCATCTGGTCCTGGAGATTTGCCCAGTTGCATGTTCTGAATGGCACCCTCTATCTCTTGTTCTGTTATTCTCTGGTTTAGATCCACCTTGCTTTGATGAGAGATTTTTTGTAGTCCATATTTTTTAAGGAATTCATCTATATCCTCTTCCTTCTGCGGTCCTTGTGAATATAATTTTTTAAAGTAGCTCAAAAAACAGTTTCTAATCTCATTGGGTTTGGATATATTCTTTCCATCCACTTCTAGGTTTGTAACTGTATTTAGTTTCTGTCTTTTCTTCAATTGCCAAGCCAGAAGCTTACCACATTTATCTGCAGATTCGAATGTCTTTTGTCTCATTTGCTTTATCTTCCATTCAATCTCTTGGTTCATCAGTTCCATATATTGTGTCTGGTATAACTTGATCTCTCTCAAAATCTCCTGGGACTTTGGTTTTGATCTCAATTTCTTCTCTCCTTCTTTTATCTTTTCCAGGATCTTTTCCTTCTTCTCATTTTGCTTTCTCTTTTTTACTGAATTTTGTTGGATTAGGAATCCTCGCATCACAGCTTTACTTGCGTCCCAGATCACTCTTTTTTCTACATCAGTTTTTAGGTTTAATTCAAAATAGTCCTTTAAGGTTTTTTGGGCCTTTCTGTGGATCTCCTCATCTCGAAACAGGGTGTCATTCATCCTCCATCTAAATTGACCAGTTGTTATAAATTTCATTTCCATCTTCACGGCGTTATGGTCAGAGCAAGTCTTGGGGCAGATTTCTATATTCTTGATCTTTGGAGCCAGCCCACTAGTAATCCAGATTTGATCGATTCTGGTCCAGGTCATCATTGCTTGAGAAAAGAAAGTTCCCTCTCTTTCGAGTGGGTTCCTTGTTCTCCAAATATCTATCAAGTCCATATTTTCAGTCATTTCAAAGAAGGTCTTCGGAAGTCTCCCTTCCTTAGAGATTGTCTGTCTTTGTGCCTTGTCCATATTTGTAGAAACCACACCATTCATATCTCCCATGATTACTACATTATAGTCCAAATAGTCCATCAGAGTTCCATGCAGCTTCTTAAAAAATTCCGCCTTCCCTTCATTTGGTGCATAAATTCCAACAATTAACAGTTTTTCTCCTTGTATTTGTATTTCAATTGCCAAATATCTTCCTTGTTCGTCTTTAAACATCATTCTTGGGGCCAATTTCTCTTTTGCATAAATCACCACTCCTCTTTTCTTAACTTTATCCGATGAGATGAATTCTTGTCCTAGTCTTTTATTTATAAGTAATTTCCTGTGTACCCTTGTCACATGGGTTTCTTGTAAGCAAATCAAATCCAATTTTTCTCTTTTCAGAATATGAAAAAATTGACGTCTTTTCCTGGGCATGTTCAGCCCATTACAATTCCAGCTAAGGAATTGCAGGGCCATCTTGTTATTTGTCATTTACTCCTCCTACCGCTCCAAGTTGCTGCTCTTCCTCTGATGGTGGTTTAAGTCCAAACGATAGATTCAAGATATCTACCGCCCCTTTTACCTCTGGAATTGGGTCTACCGTTCCCTTCTGCAAATCCTCGTGGTTTTTCTCCAAAAACTTCTCTTTGTCTTGAATTGTTTTTATTTTCACCTTCTTTCCCTTGTAGTTAAAGGACAGTCCTTGTGGGAACTCCCACCTAAAAAGTATGTTGTTCCTTTTCAGCAGGTAGACCAGATCTTTATAGAAGGTTCTCACCTCAAGAATATATTTAGGGATGTCCTTGAAGATTTGTATATGAGAGTTTTCAATTTCCAAGGCCTTTTGGCAATGTAGTTTTAATATTTTGTCCCTTTCTTCCTTGGATCTAAAAGTAATCAGGCAATCCCTCGGAGTCTTTCTGTTCTGTCTCCTGCCCAATCTGAATGCTGTTGTTATCTTAAATTCTTCCTCCTGCAATTCTTCCTGCCAAAAGTCAGAAAACTCTTGTGTGAGGAACTCCACAAGGCTGTCCCCTTCACTTTCGGGAACTAGTCTTAATTTCAGGTTTCTCTCCTTTCTCTGTAATTCCAGCAAAGACAAGGTCGCATCATGTTCATACACTTTTCTGGAGATTGGTTCTAGTTTTTCCTGTGTCTCTTCAGCAATATGTCTGGCGTCCTCTGCGATTTTACGTGTTGCAGAGTTTTCTTCAATCAGCTTATTTATAGATTCTATGTTAGATGTCACACTTTTCGTATTCAAGTCCAACCTTGCTGTTAATTTTTGTGAATTTTCTGTACTCTGCTTTGTCAAAGCTTCTAAAGATTGATTTAACTTGAGTAACGCCTGTGTCATTGAATCCATTGAAACAGCTGTCACTTTTTCTTGCCCAGCTGCTCCTGTCGGTGTTAGGCTTGATATTGAGCCTCTTTTCTTTTGTTGTTGTTGTTTTGCTTTAGCTCTGGTAGTTATCTCATCTGCTGGGCCGCTCATGTCCCAAGGACGTTCTCACAGGAGCAGTTTCCTGATGGAAAATCCCACTGTCTTAATCCGTTGCTCTGCAACTGTTACTTCTCAACCCTCTAGAGGGAGCAAACCAAAATGTCCAAGTGAAGGAAACAAAGAACAAAGAGACCAGGATTCCTCAATATAAGTGCTGCAACACTTTTTCTATATAATTACTCTGTCCACACTATCCAAAGAGTTGTTGCAGCAAAGTCCCAACACTGTAACAAGCAGAGCTTCCACAGTATAACTTTGTAACAAGTTGTATCAAGTTCTAAATACAGTTCCTGGTATCTTATTTTGACAGTCCGTCTCAGGGGATTAAGGCAGCGGAAAACTTTTCTCTTTTAAAAAGTCATGCAGGTTATAAAGTCACTTTTTCTCCCCTCTGCCCCTGCCTGCTAGAGAGGAGATCATGTCCAATGCCAAGGTTAAGCAGTCATAAGATTATTTTCCTTCAGATGCAGCTTTGTGTTTTCGTTGCTTAATCTGTCATGCAGTTGGGGGAAGGCAGACTTCCTTATTTTTTGCCTTTCCCGTTTCCGGCTGAATTTTAAATTTTAGTTTTAAAGTCCCAAATAATCTTTCAGTCCTACTCACGGGTTTTTCAGTCAAATTTCAATTTACAGGAAGGAATCGGCGCTCTCCGTTCATGGCAACGCGGCTTCACTCCGCGGGCTGGGTTGCGACTCTCAGCACCATGCTCACTCCCGATGCCGTTCCGGAGCCTTTAAAAAGGCTCTTTCGCAGTAAAGGGGGGCGCTTCTGGTTCCCACCGAGTCTCCTTGTTCACAGGCTTCTGTGCCTGTGATTTTAGGGGTCCCCCGCTTGCCGTAGCGGGTCAGACCCGAACTCACGGAGCAGTCCTTCTCCGGAGCTCGGAGAAAGGACAGCCATTAAACGCTGGCGCCGACTGGAAGTCTCCAAGGGGGGGATCGTGCTCGGGGGTGGACACGGACCGCTCTTACTGGTGGGACGATCAGCCAGAAGTGGGGTGGAGCAGGAGGTGGCTAAGGTGGCCTTGGCAAACAGCATCGCCCGAGGTAACAGGGGGAGAGGCGGACATGGACGTGTTGGGGGAGGAGCCCGGGTTCGAGCACACATACACTGAATTGGAAGCAGAGGAGATCGACGTAGACGAGGTCGTCAAGGACTGGCCGGATCCAGTTGGGGGGCGGCAGACCGGGGGAAATGAACTGTTTCCAGCATTACCCCCCATGGCAATGGAGCACCCGGAACCAGCACCCAAGCAGCGGGAGGGGGGAAGGGGGGGCTTCGAGGGGGGATGGATGTCAGGGGTTCAGGAGCAGAGGCACATGGGAGGCAGGAGAGGGAGGACTATTGGGAAGAGTCCGAGGACAGCGAGGAAGAGGAGGACGGTGGCCCGAGGGATTCCATGAGCCTTTCCAGCGAATCGGAGGATTCCCAGGAGGGGGCGCCTGTAGCCAAGACAAGAGGAGCCCCAGGGGGGACTC
Organism: Podarcis bocagei; assembly: GCF_964188305.1. Taxonomy (NCBI): domain Eukaryota; kingdom Metazoa; phylum Chordata; class Lepidosauria; order Squamata; family Lacertidae; genus Podarcis; species Podarcis bocagei. The sequence goes on along the minus strand of NC_138131.1, from coordinate 92,767,663 downwards.
ATCAGGGGGAAGGAGCAAATAGGGAATCCCGAAGCAGCAGCTGGAGATCGGGACCGGCTTCCCCTCCAGAGCATAGCGAAGGGGGGGAGGTTCCAGTGTGTCAGGGGAAGCAGCTCCGTCGGCAGGAACGGAGGGGAGGTCAGAATAAGCTATCCTCCCGGAAGGGGAGGGGAGCAGTGAGAGGAGTGATGTAACGATCAGGAGAAAGGTTGGAAGCTGGGCGCGCGCGCCAAGTTCAAATGTGCAAGCGCGAGGGGAAACGGAGAGCCCGGGGGAGGAGCCAAGTCCCAAAGCCCGCAGGAGGGAGGGAGAGCCATCTGGGGATTCAGTGTCAGAGGAATCCAGGAGGGGCGAAACTCCAGCGGGCCTAAAGACCCTGCGGAAAAGGAAAGACAGGAGGAGGTGGAGCAAAGCAAGCATCTTAAACTGGTGCAGGGGAGGGACTGATTCAGAGGGGACTTCAGCGGTCTAGCGTTACGGACGTGGGGCTGCGCGCCTCGGCTGTGAAACGAAAAATGAACTGCAATAAACGTTTCTGTATATAAAGAGAGACTGGCGTTGGTCCTTTGTGAGCTGGGACCTGAGGCAGCCCTGACAGGCGCGAAAATGATCCCGCCCTCCAGGATTCAAACGCATTTATCGAGGCTATGGACGCTTGTTTTAAATCAACGGTAGATGTGGATGTGGCCAGGAGGGAAACGCACGGGCTGCAGCAGGGCAAAGCCATGGTGAGACAATATCACTCCCACTTTTTTGCGTTGGTAAATGTGCTGGGCTGGGAGAAGGACTCTGATGCCGTGAGGGATCTGTTCTGGGAGGGGCTAAATGGACCCGTGAAAGATGAGCTGGCGAGGGGGGAGAGACCTACCACTACCACAGAAGTCGTCCAGAGAGCGCTGACGATAGGGGTACGCCTGGAAGAACGCCCTTGGGGCAGGGATGAGGGTCGTCTGGCACGCACACCGGCCAAAACACCTCCCTTCATACCCAGAGAAACAGGGCACGCGCACTCCACGCCTCCACTGGGGGAGGGAGAAGAGCCGATGGAGATCGGTGGTGCCAAGGCTCAGACAGCGACCAGAGCCCAAACACCAGGAGCAGTCAAGACGAAGGCTCCTAGAGGGAGCAGGAAGTGTTACATCTGCGACAGTGCACAGCACATGGCCAAAGAGTGTCCCCAGAGGATCCAGAAGCACACTGCAGCCTCAGCAACAGTAAGAGGAGCAGTTCAGCAGGGGGAACAGCTGCAGGGAAACGACGAAGCCTGGCTGCAGGCAGAGGCACTGGGGCCCAGCCAGGCGAGTCAGTGAAGCAGTCCCCAGAGATTTTGCAGCCCACAGACCCCCTCCCACCCAAACCAGTGGTGCAACTCACCGCATCACTCCAGCTGCCAAATAGATTCACCCTGGAAGTCCCTATTACCATTGACTCTGGTAGTAATGCAGACTTTGTGGGGGTGGACTTCATCAGGCGACATCGCATAGCGCTCCTACCAGCCACGATGCCCCTAAACGTTGTCACGGTCGATGGCAGGGAGCTACTGGGTGGACAGGTGGTACAGCAAACGCCGCCTATGGTACTGCAAATTGGAAATCACTGCGAAGTCATCAGCTTCAATGTCACCCACCTGTCGGACACGCCCATAGTGTTGGGCATGAGTTGGCTGGATAGGCACAGCCCGGCATTAGCATGGTACCAGCGGCAATTGACCTTCTGCTCCTTCTACTGCGCAGAACACTGCATCCGAACCGGCCAGGAAGAGGAGGGACAGGAAGATGAACAGCAGCTACACCTAGGCATGGTGCAGGCGGTGCCCAACAAGTACAAGGCAATTTTGGAGGTCTTCTGCGAGAAGGAAGCGGACAAGCTGCCTCCCCACCTGCCCTACAACTGCACGATTGACCTCCTACCGGGGGCGACACTGCCGACTGGAAAACTATATTCCATGTCTGAGGACGAACTGCAAGAACTCAGGGAGTTCATAGATCACAACTTGAATCCAAAGCAGTGGGGGGCAGTCCCCTGTTTTTCGTGAAGAAGAAAGACACGCCCCAACGGAGAATCGTAGTTGATTCCAGGATCATAAATTCCAGGACAAAGCCCACAGCATTCCCCATGCCCAAGATCGACGACCTGCTTGCGACGGTGAGGAAGGGACGGATCTTCACCAAGTTGGATCTACGAGGGGCGTACAACCTTATACGCATGCGGGAGGGCGATGAGTGGAAGACGGCCATGTTTACGCCTTTAGGCACCTATGAATATAGAGTTATGCCGTTTGGTCTGCAAAATGGCTCCCATTGTTTCCAAGCCTTCATGCACCACGTGTTAGCGGGCCTCCTCTACAAGAAGTGCGTATGCTTCCTAGACGACATCCTGATCTTCTCGGAATCGCAGGAGGCTCACGAGGGAGACGTCAAGGAGGTCCTGCAGAGACTACGGGAGCACAGACTTTACGCCAAACTGGAGAAGTGCCAGTTCGACGTGACGGAGGTGGATTTCCTGGGCTACAAGCTGTCCGACAAGGGACTCGCCATGGACAGCGCCAAGGTCCACTCGGTGTTGGACTGGAAGAGCCCGCGCAATCGGAAGGAGGTCCAGAAGTTCGTCGGCTTCGCCAACTTTTACCGCAAGTTCATCAAGGGGTTCGCGAAGGAGACGACGGCTATCACGGACACCCTCAGCTCCAAGAAGAAGAAGTTCACCTGGACGGACCAGGCGGAACAGTCTTTTCGGAGACTCAAGCATCTCTTCGCGTCCGAAGAACAGCTGCTACACGTAAACCCCAGCAAACCAATGAGGCTTGAGACGGACGCATCGGACAGAGCGGTGGGGGCGGTCCTGTTGCAGCGAGATCCTCAAGGGAACTGGAGGCCCTGCGCATTCTACTCCAGGAAACTCAGGAAGTCGGAACAGAACTACACCATCTGGGACAGGGAGTTGCTGGCCATTCATGCAGCCTTCAAGGCGTGGCGGCACTTCCTCATCGGAGCCAGACACACTGTGCAGGTCCGCACGGACCATAAGAACCTGGAGTACTGGCGCACGGCGCGGTTCCTGAACCAGAGACACATCCGCTGGGCGGAGTTCTTTGCGGATTTCGACTTCCGGATAGAATACATCCCGGGAGACAACAACGTCATGGCAGATGCACTATCCAGGAAATCGCAGTATCTCGAGGAAGCGGCACTGGTGGCGGCCAAACACATTTTTGCACCGAAAGCGTGGGCATGCACTTCAGCCACCGTGGACCTGGACGCAGTGCGTCGCGCACTGCAGACGGATGCCTTCGCACAATCCAAGATGGAGGAGGTGCGAAGAGGCACAGCGAAGGACGACGAGTTCCAGATACGCGACGGACTGCTCACCTGCAAAGGAGCTCTCTACGTGCCTGGGGACGACCTCCGAGCTAAAGTCCTGCAGCAGTTACACGACGCGCCCAGTGCTGGGCACTTCGGCAAGGACAAGACGGCGGAATTGGTGGCCAGAGACTTTTGGTGGCCCCAGATGAGGGGAGAAGTCGCGGATTACGTCTCTAGGTGTGACACATGCCAAAGGGCCAAACCAGTGCACAAGAAGCTGGCGGGACTGCTGGAACCACTACAGACGCCGCTCGAACCGTGGGAGAAAGTGGCCCTGGACTTTGTCACAGATCTGCCCAGCTCGCGAGGCAAAACAGTGGTACTCGTTGTCGTAGACCTGTTCACCAAGATGGCGCACTTCATTCCTTGCGCGAAGGTGGCCACAGTGGAGCAGACTGCCAAACTGTTCATAGACCAGGTGTTCAAAGTTCACGGCTTACCACGGTCCATCCTGTCTGACCGGGGTCGCCAATTCGTCTCGAGCTTCTGGCAGAAGCTGCTGGGCATCCTGAACGTCAAGATCAACTTAGCGTCGGCACGACACCCGCAGACCAACGGACAAGCGGAGTGGGTCAACGCCATCATGCAGCAGTACCTGCGATGCTACGCGAATCAACAGCCCTCGACCTTGGTTGACTACCTACCGCTGGCCGAGTTTGCCTACAACAACATGAAGCATGGGTCTACAGGGGTGACACCGTTCTTCGCCAACAATGGGCGGCATCCCAGAACCTTCCCGGGGTTAGAGACGAAGGGGGAGGGGGAGCCACGGGGACTAGAGCACTTGGCAGCAGAGTTACAGGAGGTCCACGAGCAACTCCGAAGGACCTTGGAACTAGCAAAACACGCCTACAAAGTGCAGGCAGACAGGCACAGGAGAGTCGGGGAAGACATCCAGGTGGGGGACTGGGTCTGGTTAGCGGCCCAGGCAGTGCCGGCCAGAACGTTAGCTAAGAAGAAGCTCAAACACAAGCAGTTAGGGCCATACCAAGTCGAGGCACAAATCAACCCAGTGGCCTTCCGGTTGACACTCCCGGAGGGCTCCAGAATGCACCCGGTATTTCATAGGTCAGTCCTCACACCCTACAAGGAACCCCACAGGTTTCACGCGCCAGGGACCGCACCTCGCCCACTTAGAAAGTCGCCAACGGGGGAGGGGTCACCGAGGGCGGCACCACTCAACGAGGTCACGGAGATTTTAGACTCAAGATGGGGGAAAGAGGGAGTTGAATATCTCCTCGCCAGGGAAGGTACCCCGGCCAGCGCCAACAGGTGGGTGCCGGACTATGCCTTGGAGGAGCACTACCTCAAAGACGAGTTCCATGCACTCTTCCCGCACAGACCTATGCCGGCAGATTTTCACACCCACACTTTCAACCAGCACGTTCCAGGGGTTCTCATCTGCTGAGGAAACGGCGCCAGACACAAGCTCCCCGGAGGGATCACTCTTGGGGTCTGCCACAGACCGCTCTTATTGGTGGGACACTCAACCGGAGGTGGGGTGGAGCAGGGAACTGCTAAGGGGGCCCTGGCACGCAGCATCACCCGAGGTAACGGGGAGAGACGGACATGGACGTGTTGGGGGAGGACCTTGGGTTCGAACACGAATGCAGAGAGATGGAAGCAGAGGAGATCGACGTCGGCGAGCCCATTACGGGCTGGCCGGATCCAACTGGTCGGCTGCACGCCAGGGGGGAAGGAACTGTATCCCGCACTCACCCCCACAGCACTGGAGCACCAGGAACCCGCCCCAGAAGAGGGGAAGGGGGGCTTCGATGGCGGGATGGATGTCAGGGGCTCAGGAGCAGAGGTACAGGGGAGAGAGGAGATGGAGAGCGAAGGGGAAGGATCTGAGGGCAGCGTAGGGGGCAAGGGGGGTCCCAGGGGAGACACACCAGAAACAAGGGGCCAGCGGGGACTCCCAAAGCAGCAGCTGGAGATCAGGACCAGCTTCCCCACCAGAGCATAGTGGGGGGGAAGAGTCCCAGGTGTCAGGGGCAGCGTCTCCTCCAGCAGGGAGAGAAGAAGAGTCGGGACTGACCACGCCTCTGTCGGAGAGTGGGGGAACAGAGGGGAGGTCAGGTCCAGCTGGCCTCCCCGAAGGGGGAAGCAGTGACAGGAGCAGTGTAACGGTCAGGAGGAGGGTTGCCAGCTGGGCGCGCGCGCCAAGTTCGAATGTACAGGCGCGCGGGACAGCAGAAAACCCGGATGGGGAACCAGGTCCTAAAGCCCGCCGGAGGCAGGGGGAAGACTCAGGGGACTCAGCGTCAGAAGAGTCTAGGAAGGGCGAGACCCCAGCTGACAGGCGGACCCAGAGGAGGAAAGAGCAAAGGAAGAGGTGGAGCAAGGCTAGGGTCTTAAACTGGTGTCTGGAGGGAGGAAACTCAGACGGAGCTTCGGCGGTCTAGAGTCTCAGACGTAGAGCTGCACGCTCCTGATGTGAAAGACAAACTGAACTTCAATAAAGACTTTTGTATATAACAACGGACTGGCGTTGGTCCTTTGTGAGCTGGGACCCTGGGCAGCTCTGACAATAATGAACTAAAAAAGGTATTTAAATATACCTTCCCTAAGAAACCAGAGGCCTTCCTTTTGGGCATTGTTGGCCAGAGGGTGCTAAAGAAGGACAGAATTTTATTTATGTATGCGACAACAGCAGCAAGAATACTCATCGCAAAGTACTGGAAGACAGAAGATTTGCCCACTCTGGAAGAATGGCAGATGCAACTGATTGACTACGTGGAATTGGCAGAAATGACTGGCAGAATGCGAGACCTGGGAGAAGAGACAGTGGAAGAGGACTGGAAAAAATTTAAGGACTATTTGCAAAAGTACTGTAAAATGTATGAATGTTAGAATGATGCAGGATATAAAGACAACATGGCATTAGTAACCTAGTTGAACGAAATATGAAAATAACTGAACTATAAGAACAAAGATGAAATTTGAATAATATTATGTCAAGTTTAAATATCTAAATATTTGATAACAAAGGGTAAAATTGGAGACATAATAGCTGAAAAGTTTAATTTAAAACAAATTCTGAGAGAAGGTGAAGCATTGCTGAACATGATTTGGTAAATGGGAACACAGGAAAGGGAGAGGCGAGGGGGGTCAAGAAAGAGGGTTATGGAAGTTTGGTTTAACTATGTTGTATGTTTTATGTCTGTATTTTTGTATCGTATTGTTTTTTGTTTTGTGTGATTTCGTACTTTTTTTGTCTTTTACTGTGAAAATTTAATAAAATATCTTTAAAAAAAACATAAAAAACAAACAAAAACACCAATTTGAAATAAGCCCAATCAGAGCTTTATCATCTTCTTTTTATGTAGATGGAACCCAAAATACCCTTTTTCCATTGGTTTGGGGTGATTCTGGCGCACACCCAAATAACACCATGTGAATTGAAAAAAGCCCAATCAAAGCTTATATGTCTTCTCTCTATGCATATGGAAGCGAAAAGATGGTGTTGTGTTATTTTGGTCTCATTACACACACTTTGCGATTTCTGTGTCAATGTGCATTAAAAGCAAAAAACACGAAATGAAGTAAACGCAATCCAAAATTCTTTTTTCTATGTAGTTGGAAAACAAAACAACCTGTTTGGCTTTGTTTAGGCTTATTGCACAACTTTGCTATTTGTGGGTGAATGAACACCGAAAGAGCAATCGAAGCTTATTCGTCCTTTTACTATTGAGATGGAACCAAAACACCTATGCTTGATTTGGGCTGGTAACAAACATGTCACCTGCGATTTTTGGTTGAATGTGCATTCTAACCCCAAAAACACCAATTTGAAAAAAGCCCAATCAGAGCTTTATCATCTTTGAATCATAGAATCATAGAATCATAGAATTGGAAGAGACCACAAGGGCCATCGAGTCCAACCCCCTGCCAAGCAGGAAACACCATCAGAGCACTCCTGACATATGGTTGTCAAGCCTCTGCTTAAAGACCTCCAAAGTAGGAGACTCCACCACACTCCTTGGCAGCAAATTCCACTGTCGAACAGCTCTCACTGTCAGGAAGTTCTTCCTAATGTTTAGGTGGAATCTTCTTTCTTGTAGTTTGGATCCATTGCTCCGTGTCCGCTTCTCTGGAGCAGCAGAAAACAACCTTTCTCTCTCCTCTATATGACATCCTTTTATATATTTGAACATGGCTATCATATAACCCCTTAACCTCCTCTTCTCCAAGCTAAACATGCCCAGCTCCCTTAGCCGTTCCTCATAAGGCATCGTTTCCAGGCCTTTGACCATTTTGGTTGCCCTCCTCTGGACACGTTCCAGTTTGTCAGTGTCCTTCTTGTACTGTGGTGCCCAGAACTGGACACAGTACTCCAGGTGAGGTCTGACCAGAGCAGAATACAGTGGCACTATTACTTCCCTTGATCTAGATGCTATACTCCTATTGATGCAGCCCAGAATTGCATTGGCTTTTTTAGCTGCCGCGTCACACTGTTGGCTCATGTCAAGTTTGTGGTCAACCAAGACTCCTAGATCCTTTTCACATGTACTGCTCTCAAGCCAGGTGTCACCCATCTTGTATTTGTGCCTCTCATTTTTTTTGCCCAAGTGCAATACTTTACATTTCTCCCTGTTAAAATTCATCTTGTTTGTTTTGGCCCAGTTCTCTAATCTGTCAAGGTCGTTTTGAAGTGTGATCCTGTCCTCTGGGGTGTTAGCCACCCCTCCCACTTTGGTGTCATCTGCAAATTTGATCAGGATGCCCTTGAATCCATCATCCAAGTTGTTGATAAAGATGTTGAATAAGACCGGGCCCAAGACAGAACCCTGTGGCACCCCACTAGTCACTCTTCTCCAGGATGAAGAGGAAGCATTGATGAGCACCCTTTGGGTTCGGTCAGTCAGCCAGTTACAAATCCACTGAGTGGTAGCATAGTCAAGACCGCATTTTACCAGCTTCTTTATAAGAATAGCATGGGGCACCTTGTCAAATGCCTTGCTGAAATCAAGGTAGGCTACATCCACTGCGTTCCCTTCATCTACCAGGTTTGTAATTCTGTCAAAAAACGAGATCAGGTTAGTCTGACATGACTTATTTTTCAGAAATCCATGCTGACTATTGGTGATCACAGCTTTCCTTTCTAGGTGCGCACAGACTGTTTGCTTAATGATCTGCTCCATAATCTTCCCTGGTATTGATGTCAGACTGACTGGGCTGTAATTATTTGGGTCCTCTCGTTTCCCCTTTTTGAAAATAGGGACAACATTTACCCTCCACCAGTCTGCCGGGACTTCGCCTGTTCTCCAGGAATTCTCAAAGATGACTGCCAGTGGTTCTGAGATCACATCTGCTAGTTCTTTTAATACTCTTGGATGCAGTTCATCTGGCCCTGGAGACTTGAATACATCTAAACTAGCCAAGTATTCTTGTACTATCTCCTTAGTTATTCTGGGCTGTGTTTCCTTTGCTGAATCATTTGCTCCAAATTCTTCAGGTCGGGCATTGTTTTCTTTATCGGAGAAGACTGAGGCAAAGAAGGCATTGAGGAGTTCAGCCCTTTCTGTGTCACCATCTTCTCCTCTGAGTGACCCCACTGTTTCTTTGTTCTTCCTTTTGCTACGAACATACCCATAAAAGCCTTTTTTGTTGCTTTTAACCTCTCTAGCAAGCCTGAGTTCATTCTGTGCTTTAGCTTTTCTGACTTTGTGTCTACACGTGCTGGCTATTTGTTTGAATTCCTCTTTGGTGGTTTCCCCCCTTTTCCATTTTTTGTACACATCCTTTTTTAATCTTAACTCAGTTAAAAGTTATTTAGATAGCCACCCTGGCTTCTTTAGGTCACCTTCCATGTTTCCATCTCATTGGTATTGCCTGACGTTTTGCTTTTACTATCTCCCTCTTAACAAACTCCCAGCCATCATGAACTCCCTTTCCTTTTAGTATTACTGTCCATGGGATCTCACCCAGCACTTCCCTAAGTTTTATGAAGTCGGCTTTCTTAAAGTCAAGAAATTGAGTCCTAGTATGCTTGGCTGCTCCTTTCCGCTGTATAGAAAACTTCAGAAGAGCATGATCACTCGCGCCTAATGATCCTTCCACTTCTACCCCACTAACCAGGTCATCAACACTGGTTAGGACCAGATCTAAAATGGCTGTTCCTCTTGTTGCTTCTCCCACTTTCTGGACAATGAAGTTGTCTGCAAGGCCAGTGAGGAATCTGTTTGACCTTATGCTCTTGGCCGGGTTTGAAATCCAACAAATATCCGGGTAACTGAAGTCCCCCATTACTACTATCTCCCTTCCTTTTGCATGCTTGGCCATCTGTTCCAGGAAGGCATCATCTATGTCCTCCGTTTGGCTTGGGGATCTATACTAAACTCCCACAATGAGGTCTCTGTTATGTTTCTCTCCCTTAATTTTGACCCAAATGCTCTCACTTTGGCTTTGAGGTTCTAAATCTTGGATCTCTTCACAGGTATACACATCCCTGACATATAACGCTTCCAGTGAAATCAGCGGAGAGAGCACAGGACCTCCGCTTGGCACGCCCACGCTGCGCAGAAGGCTTCCACGCAGAGAATCTAGGAGGAGACTTGGAGTCAAGCAACTTTTATGTTGGAAGAAATTTAGGTCACACCCACTGACGGATTCTGCCAGTGACTAAGACAGTCGCGTTTCAAGGGCTGTCAAACCAGGGAAAGTTTTAGCTATACGACTAGCTTGCAGCAGTTTGCAGTTTACGCACAAGCAACCCCAATTCCCATTACAGCAATCCGTCAGTCCCTTGTTGCTTGTGCGGAGAGCAGCAGAGGCAGTGTCATGAGTCAAGCTGGAGGAGCAGGCGCCGGAGAGGGGCCAGGAAGGAACCAACGCTCGAAGAGAGAAACAGAGAGTTGGAGCAGCAACTGGCTATAGTAGCGGCGCGGCTGGATGAAAGGCGGACTCAGGATGCCCAGGGGAAGCCCAACCCCATCGCAAGGAAGGTACCGGGACTAGTGCAGAAGTTTTCAGGCAACCCCAGAGACTATAATGCTTTTAAGACAGATGTGCAATATGCGCTGGACCTGCAGTATGAGGACTTTGCAGACGATGGGGGGAGGGTCGCTTTTGTGATAGGGCACCTGGAAGGCGGGGCCAGAGAATGGATTAGGCCCTTAATGGCATCGGAGAATGCCGCCTTAAAGAACTTGAGGAAATTTTTTAGCGCCATGGACCATATGTTCTCAAGTGATGTGGAGCAAAGCGTGACACGCCAGCAGCTGATGGAGTGCAAACAAGGGAACCAATCAGTGAGAGAGTACTGGTCACGATTTGCAATGCTAATCCACAAACTCGGGTGGGAACTGGGTTCAGAACCAGTGCAAATGCTATTTGAGGAAGGCTTAGCCTCTTGGGTAAAAGATGAACTTTCCCGCTCGCCCCGCCCGCAATCGATGGACCAGCTGACTAAAATGGCGCTTGCTGTGGGAGTACGCCAAGAGGCGCGCGCTCTGGAAAGGCGGGAAGGGAGAGTGGAGCGTTGGCATGACAATCGCATTCCAGACGTGCCTGGGCCACCTGCACCACCCGTGCTGCCCGCGGAACCAATGGAAATTGGAGGAGCGCGCGTGCGCGGGGTTTCAAACTCCGGCGAGGTTCGCAAGAAAGAGGGGAAAACGACCAGGAAGTGTTTTCTCTGCCTACAGCCGGGACATTTTGCCAGAGTCTGCCCTCAGAGAAAAGCGTGGTAAGGAATGGTGGGGGCCGCGGGGGGAGAGCAGGAGCAGGGAAACGGCAAGGCTTGGCTGCAGGAGAGCGGGCACAGCAGCCAGGCGAGCAACCAGTGAAGGTGCCCAAACCAGACCCCCCCCCCCGGGCAGCAATAGCCATAGAGGTGGTGTTAGAACTCCCCAACGGACACCCTATTAAGGTGAAGGCATTGCTGGATTCTGGCAGCTCTTGCAACTTCTTTAGCAGGGATTTTGCACTAGAACACCAACTCCAGGTGGTGCCTCTCGAACACCCCCTGCAAGTAACAACCATTGATGGGAGAGAACTCTTGGGGGGGGAGTGACCCACTAGACCCCTCCCATGAAAACGAGGGTCTCCAGACACACTGAGACAATTGCCTTTCACGTTGCCACATTAGCAGGGCCACCAATCATACTGGGAATGAGCTGGCTGGCACTGCACGATCCAGTAGTGGGGTGGCACCAGCGGACAGTCACCTTTGGGTCAGCTCACTGCGTAGAGCACTGCCACGAAGGGGAAGCCCCGAGGATGGCAGTAGCCAGGATGGCAGGGATAGCGGTGGGAGAAAAGGTGAGAGTACTGTTATTGGTTTCAGAACTCACAGGGTTAAGGAGTTCTGTGTGACGTCTCTTACCTGAGGCGTGGTTAGAAACTCTTATGGGAGTGGATTGACTCTGAGAGTTTCAGTCTGGTTTCGCTTTTGCAGAGAGAGGACGCAAGATGGGTGGCTTTCACCAGGTTTGAAGTTATGCTGTTAAACTTCATGATTAAAGGCTAAGAAGATAAGGAACGCCTTTGTGTCTGAATTTATTACTGCAATTGCTTCACCGCTGTGTTTATCTCTGCTACCGGCAAGAGGGAGAGGCAGGAAGGATTTTTGGATCAGCACGGACAGACAGCAGAGCTGCGCAAAGGGAAGCGTGCTGGACTCCATGTTTGTTTTTCTTGGAACTCATGGCAACTTTGGCCTCTCCGTTGCCATAGGTTATGGGTGCTTGCCAACGCTTTGAAGCATTGCAGGAACGTCCCACGTGTGTGTGGGGAAGCCAGCAGGAGAGTTGCTGGGTCCAGCTGGAGCTCTGGAGCTGTTTCTCTGAGGCTGGAAGGAGCTCGCTGGGAGGAGAAGCCGATCTGCCAGAGGCCGGAGGAAGCTGATACCAGTCGTGAGTAAGCTTACCCCGGGGGAGAAGGAGATGGCTCAGTCCCAGGAACATGGCTTTGAGCTTAAGCTGCCATGTGAGAAGTTAACCACTAAAACGTGGTTGGAGTGGAGTTATTTAGCAGAGTTGTCCTTAGTTGGAGCCAAGCTCTGGGAATTGGTGAAGCCGATGTCTTCGTCAGCTGGGGCTGTTGCAAGCCAACGTGAAGCTGAGGAGCGTGTTCTGGCTTTTCTGGCTGAGAATGTAAGTGCTGATTTAAGGCCTATAGTTCTGGATGCAAGGAAACCTGCGGTCGCTTGGCTAGCTCTACAGGAAGTGTGCAAAGCTGGGGGCGGAAGCAAGGGCCGGGAGACGGCTGCATCGGAACAGGAGAGGCAAGAGGGCACTGACCACCTTCGTGGAAGCCGGTGCACAGCTGGGAAAGGCTGTGGGACCCCTGAGGGGGATGAAGGGACTATTGCCACTGCTGCTGTTGCTGCCAGTTTCGCAGGGTCTCAAAGCTGCGCAGGTGATGCAACATGTCTGCGTGAGGAGCTTGGAGAGAGGCAAGCTGCTGGGGGCCCTTTACCCACCACTGGGGGTGCAGGAAAGCGTCCTGGGAGCCCTGGGAGCAGTGGGGGGGCGGTGAGCAGTAAAAGCACAGAAAAGCCTCTTTTTCCAAAGGCTGCCAAGAGTTGTTTGCGTCGTAAGTCGAAGCCTGGGAAACAGGACAGAGCTAGATGCGTCAAGGTCAGCCATCTGCTGCAGAGGGAGATAACGGCTGCAGAGTTGTCTGGGAACTCTGAGATAAGTCCAGTCTTCGGAGCAACGAGAGAAGTTGCGGTTTCGGACGCTGCCAAGGACAGGGGGTGCAGCGGGACGTTTGTTGGCATGGCAACACTACAGAACAATTCCAGCAGGGACACAGCTGTGAAGTTTATAATCGACAGTGGAGCGAGTCATCACCTGATTGGAGAGACACCTGCTGGGGGGCTGCGGGACTGCAGGGCTGTTTTGGATGGGAAAATTGTGCAGTTTGCAAACGGTTCCCAAAAGCAAGTTTCTGACATTGTTGACGTGTATGTTCCTTTTTTGCAGGCGCAGCTGGAGATCTACGTTGTGCCAGGAATGTATTGTTGTCTGTTATCTGTACCAGCTCTTGTAAAAGAAGGGTACAAAATTTGTTTTGAAAATAACACCTGTTCTATTTCCAGAGGGGGGAAGCTGCTTGTCAACGTGGAAGGCAAGGACAATCTCTTTGTTCTGGAGACACCTCTGGAGGGTGGGGGGAATGCAGGAAAAGCACAGGCGCAGTGTGCTAGTGTTCCCAGTCATGATTCATGTGTTCATGTATGGCACAAGAGAATGTCTCATGCTTGTTCGGAAGATGTTAAAAGGTTGCCCGGCTGCACCAAAGGTTGTAAAATCACACCATGTGAGGGATCCCTAGTGTGCAGGGCATGCAGCAAGGTTCAAAGGTGCAGGTTTCCCGGGGTAAAGAGGGTAACCACAAAACCTTTTGAGTTGGTTCACACAGACCTTACAGGACCCATGAAGTGTGAGAGTCTGGGTGGGGCCAGGTTTCTGCTAACAATGGCAGATGATTTTTCTCAGAATTTATGGTGTTTCTCTCTCAGGTCACAGAGGGAGGCAGCGCAACTGATCCAGGATTGGGTTGCGGAGGTGGAACTAAGGTTCTCCACCAAGGTGCAAGAGTTCAGGAGCGACCGTGGGTCACAGTTCACTGGGTCTGCTCTGAAGGAATTCTTCAAGGAAAAGGGAATTCGTCACCAGGTGACGGGTGCAAAGTCTCCTCAAGAGAGAGGCGTGGCAGAGCACAGGAGTGAAACACTGGCTGAAGCTGTCAGGGTTTTGCTGTGTGACTCTGGGCTGCCTCAGAGCTTTTGGAGTGAGGCTTGGAAGTTTGCCAGCTTTGTTTTTAACAGGTCCTACAATCACGATGTAGGTGACACACCGTATTTTCTGTTGCACAAGAGGAAGCCACAGGTGCATTTCTTCCGTTCGTTTGGTTCTAGGGCTTCAGTGCCGATACCAACAGCGCAACGGAAGGAGGGTGGTCCTAGGTGCCAGGACATGATCTTCTGTGGGTATGATCCTGCGACAAATGGGTGGAAGTTTGCATACCCAGAGGGTGATCAGACCAAGCTGCTGGTCAGCAAGCATGCTGAGTTCTTTGAGCAGGGTGGTTGGTCACGGCCTAAGGTTGGTTCTGATTTTCTCTCAGAATGTCTGTCCGATTCTGAGGGGGAGGAAGAAAGGGAGGAAGGAGAGGCAAAGGCGGAGCCTGTTGCTGAAGACCAGGTTGCTGATGATGGTCAAGCACAGGGGTGGGTTTCTCCACAGGTTAAGATGGAACCCAAGAGCGAGCCTTCATCTCCTGTTAGCCATGTGCAGGAGGCCCGAAGACGCAGCAAGTCAGAGGGGGAATCTTCTGAGCTTGCTGGAGACACACTTGCTGACCCCAGTGGGTCAGGAGGAGCGCCCGAGGTTGTACTCCGGCGGTCAACTCGGACCACAAAGGGGATTCCACCTGAGAGGTTTCAGGTCACCAGTGCGTGGGTTGGTTTCGCACAGTGTGATTCTGGGAGTGTGGAAGGGATTCAACAATTGCCTGGGATAGATGCCAGTGGGAGGCAAAAGGCAATGGGAGGTGAGTTGAACTCAAAGAGGTCTGTAAATAGGGGTTCACAGTTTCCCTCAGGGTTCGAGACGAGAGGGGGTGTTATTGGTTTCAGAACTCACAGGGTTAAGGAGTTCTGTGTGACGTCTCTTACCTGAGGCGTGGTTAGAAACTCTTATGGGAGTGGATTGACTCTGAGAGTTTCAGTCTGGTTTCGCTTTTGCGGAGAGAGGACGCAAGATGGGTGAGCTTTCACCAGGTTTGAAGTTATGCTGTTAAACTTCATGATTAAAGGCTAAGAAGATAAGGAACGCCTTTGTGTCTGAATTTATTACTGCAATTGCTTCACCGCTGTGTTTATCTCTGCTACCGGCAATAGGGAGAGGCAGGAAGGATTTTTGGATCAGCACGGACAGACAGCAAAGCTGCGCAAAGGGAAGCGTGCTGGACTCCATGTTTGTTTTTCTTGGAACTCATGGCAACTTTGGCCTCTCCGTTGCCATAAGTACCACCTCAGTATGCAGACCTGGAAGAAGTTTTCAGTGAGAAAGAGGCGGATAGACTACCCCCTCACAGGCCCTTTGACTGTCAGATCAACCTACTCCCAGGGGCTCAGTTACCAGTGGGTAAGCTGTACGCCATGTCAGACAGGGAGATGCAGGAGTTGAGGAAGTTCATTGACAAGAACCTGAAGAGGGGCTTTATACGAGAATCAAGGGCGGTGGGGGGCAGTCCAGTGTTCTTTGTGGACAAAAGAGACTCCAAGGAGCCCCGCTTGGTCGTAGATTATAGGTCGGTCAACCGGGTATCGGAACCAGTGACCTTCCCTATGCCCAGAATTGATGACATTTTGGCCAGGGTAAGGAAAGGGAAGGTTTTTACCAAGTTGGACCTTCAAGGGGCGTACAATTTGATAAGGATGAGGGAGGGGGATGAATGGAAAACCATGATGTTCACCCCTCTGGGGGCCTTTGAGTACCTCGTGATGCCCCTCGGATTACAATCGGGTTCCAGCACATTTCAAGCTTTCATGAACCACGTGTTGGGGTCCCTGCTGTACAAGAATTGTGTGGCCTTCCTGGACGACGTACTTATCTACTCAGAGAACGAGGAGCAGCATCTGAAAGATGTCAAGAAAGTGCTGAAAAGGCTGCAGGAGCATCAGCTGTGGGTCAAACTGGAGAAATGCCAATTCCACGCCCGAGAGGTGGGGGGAGAGCTTCCAAGATGGCGCCGGCAAGGGCAGCCCTGCTCTAAGCTCCATGCTAGTCGTGCAGTTTTTTATTAGTTTTTAACAGTTTTATTAATTTCTTTTTACCTGTTTTAATTGCTAGCTAAGGCATTTAAACCTACAAGTGACACAGCAATTTGTCTCCCTTGTTGGAAGGACACTGAATCACCGGCTACACAAGGAACTAGAAGGCAAGCGTTGGTTAAAATTACTCCCGGGCACTGGATCACCGCTGCTGTAGCTGTAGCCTGGAGACAGGGTCTGAGCGGAGTCTCAATACTTGGGGAAGGGAAAGAAGCCAAGCCGAAGTTTTGAAGCCAGGCCAGGGGAGGACCAGAGGAGACCATAGGAGTCCTCAGGTGCCTGGACAAGCAGCTGAACCCGACGGGCTTGAGGACCCAGCCTCCCTCCCGAGCCGCTTTCTCCAGCTGCACTTCGTCATCCTACCAGCTAGTGTGGAAAGCTGTGAGGCTGTGAGGCTTCGGGTTGCTGAAATTACACTTTGAGAGGCGAAGAAGAAGTCTACGGCAGAGAGAGGTGAGAAGAAAGGAGACGGAAGTTCCAATTAAACAAAACAAAAGCCTGGAAGTTTGCAAAGCGGTGAGACCCTTCTGTTTTAAGTAAAGCCTGCCTTCACTTACCCCAGAGACCGAATAGGGGAGGGACGGGGGACCGGATAAAGATTTAAATTGAGAGCCCTTGACTTGTATAATTAACCGTGAAGAGGGCTGAGCTGGAGAAGATTTACTAGAGCCCTCAACAGGAGTAAATCTCTATCGGAATTTTACTCTTATTATAGCTCTTCAACGAACTGTGGAGAAATCCCTGGAGTTAAATACTCAGCTGCACAGCTAAATCACTGACTGTGGTAGGAAGTTCCCTTCTTCTCTCCTGTATTATTTATATTATTTAGTTCATATCTACTGTGGCTATGGGCAAGAGGAAACGCCTCAGAGAAGCAGAGGAATTACTGCTTCTCCCTAGCCCCAAGCTACAAGCTAAGGGAAGAAGAGTCCAGTCAAATCCTCAAGCAGCAGTTACTACACACAATAGATTTCTTCCACTAAGTGACTTGGATGTAGCCATTCCCAAGCCCCAAAATACCATCTTACACACTTGTAATCTAACGAGCACTCCCATTAAAGGTGGGTCTGACGTGGATGGAAAAAAGATCCAGGATAAAGAGAACCAGCTGGGAAATGAGTCCTCCCATTTACAATTAGTCATTAGGACACTGGACTGTATATTTAAAAAGATAGACTTTCTGACGTGCTCAATTTCCAAGCTAACTGAAAAAGTGATGGATATGGATGCCAAAATTGCCCTCAAAAATAACTACCAGAGGGGACCTCCACGGATAGCCCCACCAAAATCTGGGGCAAAGGGGATGAGAAAATACAAACTAAACAATCTCATGTGTAAGCAAAATCTAACACTGCAACCAAAGAAGGTGTGCCTAACGATAAGGTCAGAGATATGGGACTGGTCAAGCTTAGAAGGAGCTAAAATTGCCCTAAGTAAAATCCTGAGAATAAGCACAGTTCATATCGATCTTCGTGCTTTACTTCCGCTAACTCAATCAAATGGCCCTTACAAAGTTATTTTAGCCTTCCATTCGCTGAGATTACCCTTATTAATAATAAGAGAAAAATGGAAATTCATAAAAACAAAAATCATACCCACAAGGGTTTTTGCGGACAGCATAGTAAATCCACTACTTGTGGAAAAAGGGAAAGAGACATTAGATTCAGAAACAAGCTCTATAAAATCGCCAGACAAAGAGATCTTGCTCTCCCCACAGAGAACGGAGGAGATCGTCTGCAGCCCACAACTAGGAATGAATTTGGGTAGTTCCAGAATATCCAGTGGTGAAAGCGCCCTTATGAATTCATTTGATGAATTACAATCACAAGAAAAAGAAAAAATAATAAATAAATTAGACAAATTAAGAGAGAAGATGTTTCAGGCCAAAAGTAAAATAGGAAACAAAGAAATTCAAACAAACAGGGCCATTGAAGGCTCGGTGGACCTTCTCCAATTTAGCCCACAGCCCCAAAATAGGTCTATAAAATCCAAGGCAACGATACAGACAATCGTCCCGCCACCTTCATTAGTTAATTTGGAACCAGCTCATCCTGTACCAACCGGAATGGATATATCTACTAAAGAACAGCAAAATGTAAACAAAATTTCGACACATTCCTCAATGCCTGACCTGGAGTCATCATTATCGGACGGAGAATCCCTAGCTGATGATCTAGAAGTTCAATCTGTTATCGATACGGACTGGACAGAAGACCCCTTGGGCCATATAAATAAGATGATATACCCATGGAAGGAAAATCTAATAATAGCTAAAACTTGTACCGACCTAATCTCTGCCCCCCTAGGTGATAAGCTCTCTGATAAAACAAGGGATTTCAGAGAGGAGATCAGACCAAACCAGGACACTACCCCTATAGGACCGAGCGAGCAGAGCATAATTATAAACAGCTCAAGAGGCACACCTGCGTCAAAAGGAGAGAAGTCATCTACTATTAGTCAAAGGAAAATTACTGACTTCTTTAAATCTGACAACCCAAGATCAGCGTTCCCCCCTTCTCCATTGTGACTACCCAAACCCCAGTCAAATCTCCCCCCCCCCCCCCGTTCTCCTTTTTAAGCTGGAACATAGCAGGTTGGAAGGGGAAAAAATCTGACCCGGACCTTGTAAAACTAATAAACTTACACCAAGTAATTCTTTTACAAGAAACATGGGAAGAGGGGAGAGTAGATATTAATGGTTTTGATGTTACATCATTACCGGCATGCCCGTCTACTAAAGGAGGCCGGCCTAGTGGAGGATTAGTTATAGCAATTTCCTTGAAAATACAGGCAAAACTCACGCTTGTAAATGCTTCCACCTTTGCAATTACAGCCCTGATTACGGGGGAAAATTTTGAACTTGTTATAACAAATGTCTATCTTCCTCCTGGAGGCAACACTGCAGACTTATACAATAAATGGGGAATTTTGGAGGAACATCTTACTCTTTGTCTCTCCAAATACCCCAATATACCCAATGTTATAGCAGGGGACTTCAATGCTCGCATTGCAACAAACTGGGAGTCTTTAATCAAAGCCAAATGGTGGATAACTCCAGAATTCATTAATGACCTCGCCCTCCATACTCAAAGACTTTCCAAAGACAAAAGGGTAAATGAAGCAGGAACCCTTCTTTACCAATTGGTACTACGTCTAAACTTAGTGATTCTAAACGGGAACTGCCCGCCAGACGTACCGGGTGATTTTACACACATAAGCTCCTCTGCAAACAGTGTCCTGGATTATATGTTAGTATCTCATGACATTTTCCCCAAATTTTCCCATTTTAAAGTTGAAAATATTCAACTGAGCGACCACCTACCGTTGGTCGCCACAATGACTATAGACTGGACCCCAGATGGAGACAGGCACCCAACACATCTGATTACGAACTCAGTATTGCAAATCAAAAGTGTTAAATGGTCCGAATTACAGGCCCAAAAATACTCAGCATATTTCCAACAAGGGCTAAAACAAGCATATTCAGGCTTAATTGAGGACTACTACGATTATGACCAAACTCTAAGACTATTCTCGAATCTGTCAGAAGATCTATCGTCCTTTTTCTCTGTTCCGACGCATAAAATAAACCGAACACAAAGGAAGATAGGTGCATTGTGGTTCAATAGTGCTTGTAAACAGGCTAGACAACTTCTTGGTAACATCTACAAAGAATATAAAGCAACGGTCCTGCCAAAAGAATATTTCCAAGCAAAATCGGCCTACAAGCAAATTCAAAAGGGAGCTAGACAGGAATGGCAAGTGAATCAATGGTGGGCAATCATAGAAGCCTCATCATTACGGAACTCCAGACAATTTTGGCTCCTGGTAAATCAAAGAACTAAAAGATACCCTTTAACTATTATTCCTGTCCCGGTTTGGGAATCATACTTAAAAAATTATTTTGCCACAACTGACTGTACTGCTAACACAAGAGATGAATTTCAAGAACAGCTTCCCCTCTGGCCCCCCACTGATCCGGAGGACATCCATGATTTGATCGTTAAACTCAAAACAGGGAAAGCGCCTGGGCCAGACCTGATCCCGGCAGAAGCTATAAAATACCATGCGGACTGGTGGGCTTAAGTCCTGGCGACCATTTTTGATGCCGTTAACAACTCTGGAATGATCCCGGAAGTATGGAAGGACGCTATTATCGTTCCAATCCACAAAAAGGGCTCACCAGACGACCCAGGAAATTATAGAAATATCAGTCTGCTCTCAATAGTGGGGAAACTGTATGCCCGCTTCCTGTTGAACAGACTTACCCAATGGGCCGAAGAGAAAAAATTAATTGGGCCCGAACAAGCTGGATTTCGCCCAAAACAGTCAACAATTAATCATATTCTAATTTTACAGCATCTTGCCTGGAAATATTCCACCCCAAAGGGTGGCCAACTCTGTGTGGCATTCATTGATCTAAAGGCAGCATTCGATAGTATCCCCAGGAACATCCTCTGGGAAAAACTCACCCGCTGGGGCATCGACAGAAGGCTTCTCTGGCTAATAATTAAACTCCATGAGAACTCAGTGGCCAGAGTGAGACTCACTCCGGAGGGCGATCTCACCAATTCAATTCCCATTAACAGAGGTGTCCGACAGGGCTGTATATTGGCTCCATTCCTGTTTAATTTATTCATAAGCGACATGAGGACTCCCCTAACAGAGGCTCAAGAAAGGATTCACGCACCCCGCCTAGCACTTTATCGTTGCCCTCTGTTACTATATGCGGATGACGCAGTCATCCTCTCCTTTTCTAGAGTAGGTCTCAGGAGGGCCTTAAAATTTTTTGGATCATATTGTAACACAAATTCCCTTACAATTAATTATGGAAAATCTAAGATCCTAGTTTTCTCAAAGAGCCGGAAACTCCATAATTGGAGAATTGATGGGAGAGTCATCGAACCAGTTTATAGATTCCAATACTTGGGAGTTTGGTTACAACATAACCTTAGATGGAAGGCCCATGTAGCTTATGTTACAAACAGAGCCAAAGCTATCTCCTTGGCGATCTTGCGATTCTTCTTCACCGATGGAGCCCTCCACATCCCATCGGCGTTGAAAGTGTTCAAGGCCAAGGTGATCCCGACAATTGCTTATGCCATCTCAACTTGGGGGACTTTTGTCAACCTATCTCACCTACAGGTTATTCAAAATCAGTTTTTAAGAGGGATATTGAAACTGCCCAACTGTGTAAGTAATACAGCGTTACACATGGAACTTAATATTGTATCCCTGGAAAACGCCCTGTGGAAGCACATACTCTGTCACTGGTTATCTCTATGGCACAATCTCCCAAACTTGTATTTGATACAATGTATGTGGAGAGATGATTTCCAGAGCCCATGGGTAAAAAATTTACAACTGAAAATTACGGCAATGGGAATCTCCCCATCTAAATTACTAGAGCAGGACATAGTTCCAGCTAAAAGAACAGTAACCTGTAAACTAGAGGAGATGGACTTGCAGCAGAAAATGGTGTTGGGCAATGGTACCTGCTCACCTCAAAACCTTGGTTTATTACCCCTCTTAAGGCTCCCAAACTATTTGAATTCCTTAACTTCTTCGACTCATAGATATGCCTTTATAAAGGCAAGATTCAACGCCTTCCCATCGAACGTGCTGAGAAATAGATTTTCCAATGGACAGATATCGCTCTTATGTGATTGTAATTGTGGGGCACCGGAATCGTTGCATCACATAATCTTTGATTGTGCTTCTCACTCATCGGCCAGGAGCAAGTTTCTTGATCCATATCTAAAGGGAATCGCCGATGATTGGAATGAAGCCAAACTGAGATATCTACTAAATGATGAAGATCCCCTAAGATCACTCACGGTTGCCAGATGTTTTAGGATGTAACTAGGTGATATCACCACTGATGTCTTTTATTAATTTATGAGCAGAAGACGATGTCTATGTTGCAAATTTATTGTAATGTATGTTGTTGGGTCTTTTGCTTATTTTGCTTTGGTTCTTGTCTGTTCTTGTAAGTTTTTAGCTGTTTTAAATTTGGAGGTTTAAGTATATATATGTTGGTGGGAAACTGTCGTGTGACGGGCCAATGGCCGTAATAAATATCAATCAAGAATGGAAATAAAAAGTCCATTGTATAAAATACATTTGAGGGTCACTTGAGCAGGAAGCACGTGAGGCGCAGCAAAACACAGGCCGATAAACAGTAGACAAAGCCCATCTTTCCCAAACATCGCAGGAAAAGGCCAGAATTTACGAAGCGCATGAACCATCACAGCTTTCCTCAATGATGAAGCAATTGCTAATATATAATCATAGAACTAGGGAGTTTGAAAGGGCCACGAGGCTCATCTAGGCTTACCCCCTGCAATGTGGGAATCTTTGCCAAAGAGCTTCCCTCTTGTGGCTTATCCCCACAACAGATACTGACTTTGGATTTTGGTCAAGCAAACAGTCTAATCCAGGCATTCCCAACCTGCGGCCCTCCAGATGTTTTTGTCCTACAACTCCCATGATCCCTACCTCACAGGACCAGTGGTCAGGGATGATGGGAATTGTAGTCCAAAACATCTGAAGGGCCGACGGCTGGGGATGCCTGGTCTAATCTGTCAGTGCCTAAATGATCTCAAGTGTCAGAACAACTTGACTGCTATCAGGAAATTTCCCACCGTCCCATTTCGACTCTCCAGCACCTGATCTGCATCACCAAGATGATTGTGTTGTTGTTTAGTCGTGTCCAACTCTTCGTGACCCCCTGGACCAGAGCATGCCAGGCACTTCTGTCTTCCACTGCCTCCCGCAGTTTGGTCCAACTCATGCTGGTAGCTTCGAGAACACTGTCCCACCATCTCGTCCTCCGTTGTCCCCTTCTCCTTGTGCCCTCCATCTTTCCCAACACCAGGGTCTTTTCCAGGAAATCCAGGAAATGCTGGGTGAGATCCCATGGACAGTAATACTAAAAGGAAAGGGAGTTCATGATGGCTGGGAGTTTGTTAAGAGGGAGATAGTAAAAGCACAACGTCAGGCAATACCAATGAGACTGAAACATGGAAGGTGCCTAAAGAAGCCAGGGTGGCTATCTAAAGAACTTTTAACTGAGTTAAGATTAAAAAAGGATGTGTACAAAAACTGGAAAAGGGGGGAAACCACCAAAGAGGAATTCAAACAAATAGCCAGCACGTGTAGACACAAAGTCAGAAAAGCTAAAGCACAGAATGAACTCAGGCTGGCTAGAGAGGTTAAAAGCAACAAAAAAGGCTTTTATGGGTATGTTCGTAGCAAAAGGAAGAACAAAGAAACAGTGGGGTCACTCAGAGGAGAAGATGGTGAAATGCAAACAGGGGACACAGAAAGGGCTGAACTCCTCAATGCCTTCTTTGCCTCAGTCTTCTCCGATAAAGAAAACAATGCCCGACCTGAAGAATTTGGAGCAAATGATTCAGCAAAGGAAACACAGCCCAGAATAACTAAGGAGATAGTACAAGAATACTTGGCTAGTTTAGATGTATTCAAGTCTCCAGGGCCAGCTGAACTGCATCCAAGAGTATTAAAAGAACTGGCAGATGTGATCTCAGAACCACTGGCAGTCATCTTTGAGAATTCCTGGAGAACAGGCAAAGTCCCGGCAGACTGGAGGAGGGCAAATGTTGTCCCCATTTTCAAAAAGGGGAAAAGAGAGGACCCAAATAATTATCGCCCAGTCAGTCTGACATCAATACCAGGGAAGATTCTGGAGCAGATCATGAAGCAAACAGTCTGTGAGCACCTAGAAAGGAATGCTGTGATACCAATAGTCAGCATGGATTTCTGAAAAATAAGTCATGTCAGACTAACCTGATCTCCTTTTTTGACAGAATTACAAGCCTGGTAGATGAAGGGAACGCAGTGGATGTAGCCTACCTTGATTTCAGCAAGGCATTTGACAAGGTGCCCCATGATATTCTTGTAAAGAAGCTGGTAAAATGCGGTCTTGACTATGCTACCACTCAGTGGATTTGTAACTGGCTGACTGACCGAACCCAAAGGGTTCTCATCAATGGTTCCTCTTCATCCTGGAGAAGAGCGACTAGTGGGGTGCCACAGGGTTCTGTCTTGGGCCCGGTCTTATTCAACATCTTTATCAACGACTTGGATGATGGATTCAAGGGCATCCTGATCAAATTTGCAGATGACACCAAACTGGGAGGGGTGGCTAACACCCCAGAGGACAGGATCACACTTCAAAACGACCTTGACAGATTAGAGAACTGGGCAAAAACAAACAAGATGAATTTTAACAGGGAGAAATGTAAAGTATTACACTTGGGCAAAAAAAATGAGAGGCACAAAAACAAGATGGGGGACACCTGGCTTGAGAGCAGTACATGTGAAAAGGATCTAGGAGTCTTGGTTGACCATAAACTTGACATGAGCCAACAGTGTGACGCAGCAGCTAAAAAAGCCAATGCAATTCTGGGCTGCATCAATAGGAGTATAGCATCTAGATCAAGGGAAGTAATAGTGCCACTGTATTCTGCTCTGGTCAGACCTCACCTAGAGTATTGTGTCCAGTTCTGGGCACCACAATTCAAGAAGGACACTGACAAACTGGAACGTGTCCAGAGGAGGGCAACCAAAATGGTCAAAGGCCTGGAAACGATGCCTTATGAGGAACGGCTAAGGGAGCTGGGCATGTTTAGCCTGGAGAAGAGGAGGTTAAGGGGTGATATGATAGCCATGTTCAAATATATAAAAGGATGTCACATAGAGGAGGGAGAAAGGTTGTTTTCTGCTGCTCCAGAGAAGCGGACACGGAGCAATGGATCCAAACTACAAGAAAGAAGATTCCACCTAAACATTAGGAAGAACTTCCTGACAGTAAGAGCTGTTCGACAGTGGAATTTGCTTCCAAGGAGTGTGGTGGAGTCTCCTACTTTGGAGGTCTTTAAGCAGAGGCTTGACAACCATATGTCAGGAGTGCTCTGATGGTGTTTCCTGCTTGGCAGGGGGTTGGACTCGATGGCCCTTGTGGTCTATTCCAACTCTATGATTCTATGATTCTCTTCTCATGAGGTGGCCAAAGTCTTGGAGCCTCAGCTTCAGGATGTGTCCTTCCAGTGAGCACTCTGGGCTGATTTCCTTCAGAATGGATAGGTTTGATCTTCTTGCAGTCCATGGGACTCTCAAGAGTCTCCTCCAGCATCATAATTCAAAAGCATCAATTCTTCGGCGATCAGCCTTCTTTATGGTCCAGCTCTCACTTCCATACATCACTACTGGGAAAACATAGCTTTTACTATACTGACCTTGTTGGCAAGGTGGTGTCTCTGCTTTTTAAGATGCTGTCTAGGTTTGTCGTGAGATGATTACCCCTCCTTTATTGCCTGTTCCGGGTTGCCCAACCACTACCCCAGAGTCCTCTCTTGGCAGATCAAGAGGAGCAGGTGACGGCAAAGGCGGCCGGGTTTTGAGCTGGGGCAGTCAGAATAAGGTCCACTCTCGATTCAAAACCCTCAAATGTATTTGATATCATTGATTTTTCATTTCTATTCCTTGCAGATCATCTCGTTGTTTTATTGCTACAACCAAGGGCTGATGCAAATTAAGAGGATAATGATAATGATGATGATGATGATGATGATATAATAATAATAATAATAATAATAATAATAATAATAATAATAATAATAATAATAAATAAAAAAAACTTTTATTTGTATCCTGCCCTCCCCGTCCGAAACCGGGCTCAAGGAGGCTAACACCAAATATGTAACACTGGTATAAAATCAAGCAATAACGAAATTACCTCCTGAAAACAAGCCAGGATCAAATTCAAATCCAATTAGATGGCTTTCCGCAGGATTAGGGTTGGGAACAGTAAACGCTCATCAGGCCCAACTCTTATATGGGCCTGTGAGAACACTGGGAGGCCTCTTTCATACTAGTCCTTACACAAAAAGAGAAGGGGAGTCAGGTTGAACCAAAGGCCCGGCGGAACAACTCCATCTTACAGGCCCTGCAGAAAGATGTCAGATCCCACAGGGTCCTGATCTCTTGTGGCAGAGAGTTCCACCAGGCCGGGGCCAAGGCTGAAAAGGCCCTGGCCCTGGTCGAGGCCAGCCTAATCTCCCTGAAGCCCAGGACCTCTAACATTTTTTTATTTGCAGACTGTTAGATCCTCCGTGGAGAGGCGGTCCTAGGCTGTATTCATTCGTTTGGCCCAACGTGGGGCTCGTACCCATGACCCCAAGATTCAGAGTCTCAGCGCTCTGCTGCCTGAGCTACTCACACAGCTGCCCTCTTGTGCACCTCACCTCAAATTTGTCCGAATTGTGCATGCCTGGGATTCACTGCATGAGATGGGAGGTGGGGTGGTTCCCAAAGTCAGAGCTCATGTAGCCAACGCGGAGCCGGCCCTCACTGCCTTTCAGGTCCTTGGGGTGCTCGTAAGGCGGCTTGTGGAGCACGTTGATTTAGCAAGGGGATTCAAGAAAGCCGGGTTACGGAAATGACATGGGGGTGGGGGACATGAGGCCACATCTTTGAAGTTGTTCCAATGTTACAAATATACATACCTTTGACTTGACAGCCCAAGAAAGACACGCAGAAAATCTATGCTTTAACCGACTCTCCTCATTCCGCCATTTGAACGAATTTGGGCTCCACCTCCCTCCATGAGCCAAGAAGCAGGAAGTCATGTAGGCAGCAGGAACAGGGCATCCCGCCAGAATTCCCCAAGCCTGAGAGCACATACACGGCACCCCACCGAGGGAGAGACCAAGGGGGCAACCATAGACATCTGCCAAGGCAGTTTAGCAAGGCAGGTGTTCTGAATGCCCATCTCCAGACAAGTCCAGTGGGAAAGGACGTGTCAAGAGTTTTATTGTTCTTTCAGTGATGGAGATTTAAGGGGTCTGATAAAGGGACCTCATAGTGAATGCATAACCCTTGTATACCCCTCCTCATTTGTGATGTGCTAGTGATGTAGTGATGATGTATCAACGATGCTGCTTGAAGTGTATTCTGGGGGGAAGAAGGAAGTTTTAAAAGTTGACATTGCCCCATGCTCGGGGTTCTTACTCCTGGGCAGACCTGTGGTGCAACAGTAAGAATCATGGTCTACTGACCACTGTTTTGCTCCAAATTACCGGGCTGGGACTTCCTCCTTTTACTGACAGCATGGACCCATGGGGGACAAGTGCCCCGGTGAGCTAGGCTGTCAAGGAGTCACTCACCCTGGAATTTTTTCGCTTAACAGCCATTGGCGCCAATACAGAGCAGGCTTCCTAAACCTTGGCCCTCCAGCTGTTTTCAAACTACAGTGCCCATCATCCCTGACCACTAGACCTGCTAGCTAGGGACCATGGAGCTGTAGGCCAAAAGCATCAGGAGGGCCAAGGTTGAGGAAGCCTGATAGAGAGCTCTACCTCTCTTTCAAATCAGAGCCGGCAAAGGCGGTGGAGTTCCTGCGCGGGTGCCTCGAGGCGGTTGGAGGATGGATGGCAGCTAACTGGTTGAGGTTGAATCCTGACAAGACTGAAGTTCTGTGGTGTGTGGGCGGGTGGGGGGGACTCCCTGGTCCTGAACGGGGCAACTGTGCCCCTGAAGGACCAGCTGCACAGTCTGGGGGTCATTTTGGACCCATGGAGGCACAGGTCTGTTCTGTGTCCAGGGCAGCTCTATCTGGGATGCAGGATAAGACCCTCCCTGCCCACGGACTCTCTTGCCAGAGTGGCGCATGCTCTTGTTATCTCCAGCTTGGACGACTGCAATGCGCTCTATGTGGGGCTACCTTACTGCAATTAATCCAGAATGTGGTAGCCAGACTGGGGGCCGTGAACAGCCGCAGAGACCACATAACACCAGTCTTGAAAGACCTGCATTGACTCCCAGTACGTTTCCGGGCACAATTCAAAGTGTTGGTGCTGACCTTGAAAGCCCTAAACAGCCCAGCAGATGAAACTTTCCTCTGGTTGTCAATATTAAGAGGATGCCAGCAAGATCAAACCTTTCTGTAAAATAAAGGATTTAAATCCAGTCTGACTGAGACCACATACCACCGGTCCCAAGAGATCTGCTTTGGCTCCCAGTACGTTTCCAAGCACAATTCATAGTGTCGGTGCTGACCTTGAAAGCCCTCAATGGCCTCGGCCCAGTAGACCTGAAGGAGCATCTCCACCCCGGACACCGGGGTCCCTCTCCCGAAGGCCTTCTGGCGCTTCCCTCCCTGCAAGAAGCCAAGTTACAGGGAAGCAGGCAGAGGGCCTTCTCGTGGTGACGGCCGCCCTGTGGAACGCCCTTCCATCAGATGTCAAAGAAATAAGCAATTATCTCACTTTTAAAAGACATCTGAAGGCAGCCCTGTTTAGGGAAGTTTTTAAATATTTAATGCTGCCTTGTGTTTTTAATATTTGGTTGGCAGCCACCCAGAGTGGCTGAGGATACCCAGACAGATGGGCAGGGTAGAAATAATAAATTATTATATATTATTATATATCCAAAGCCAACATGAAAGCATTCAAACTCTGACGGAACGGAGCGGCGCACACCTCTTCACAGCATAGACCCACCTTGTCCAGGCAAAGGTTCCCATGTCTCTCGGCAATAGCCTTTCGGAAGCCGTGAGACAGTGGATACAGCATGCTGTGATGGGGGTGCACCGAAGGGAGCCGGTTCTTCTCCAGCTGGTCAGCCACAATACTGACAAGCTTCTTCATTCTCTCGTCGTAATCGGTCCAATCACAGACGATCTGAAAGGGGGCAAAGAAAACCAGGGTTCTAGATTCAGGTAGGTAGCCGTATTGGTCTGATGAAGTCAAAATATATATAAAAATTGTCCAGTAGTGCCTTAGAGACCAACAAAGTTTGTTCTTGGTATAAGCCAGGCACCCCAAGCCTTCGGCCCTCCAGATGTTTTAGACTACAATTCCCATCATCCCCGACCACTGGTCCTGTTAGCTAGGGATCATGGGAGTTGTAGGCCAAAACATCGGGGGGGGCGCAGGTTGGGGATGCCTGATATAAGCTTTTGTGTGCATGCACACTTCTTCAGATACACTGAAGCGGAAGTCCCCAGACCCTGATATACAGAGGGAGAAGTCCCCAGACCCTGCTATATAAGAGTAAGGAGAAGCCCCCAGACCCTGATATATAGTGGGAGGGTGAGTTGGGGTTTTTCTCCGAAGGGTAGTAGGAGTCAATGGTATAAGTCCACCTGCTGGCAACTGTGAATGACTGAAAAAACAAGGGATGGTACGCAGATGACCTGAAATAGTTTTAGGATATTTAGGATAGCAATGGATCCAAACTACAAGAAATAGTTTTAGGATATTTAGGATAGCAATGGATCCAAACTACAAGAAAGAAGATTCCACCTAAACATTAGGAAGAACTTCCTGACAGTAAGAGCTGTTCGACAGTGGAATTTGCTGCCAAGGAGTGTGGTGGAGTCTCCTACTTTGGAGGTCTTTAAGCAGAGGCTTGACAACCATATGTCAGGAGTGCTCTGATGGTGTTTCCTGCTTGGCAGGGGGTTGGACTCGATGGCCCTTGTGGTCTCTTCCAACTCTATGATTCTATGATTCTATGATTCTAGGATATGTAATGAGACACAGTCGTCCACAGGTTGACCATACCGATTGAGTCCTACTACCGTTCAGAGAAATACCCCGCCCCACCCTCCCTCTAAATATCAGGGTGTGGGGACTTCCGCTTCAGTGTATCTGAATAAGTCTGCCTGCACATGAAAGCTTAGACACAGAACAAACTGAGTTGGTCTCTAAAGTGACATTGGACAATTCCTGAATTAGGTGACGCTTTTACCATTACCGTGGTACCTTGGGACTCAAACGCCTCGGTTCCCAAATGCCGGAAACCCTGGGAGTGTTGGCCCTTAAAACTCTGCCTCACCTGCAAACAGTGCGCCAGGTTGCAGTAAGCGTCAGGAAAATCCGGCTTCAGTTTCAAGGCGGTGCGATACGAAGCAATTGCCTCTGGGATGTTTCCGGAATCCTAGAAAGGGAGGGATATTTCAGCAATTGCCACTAGCTTTTTTTCTCAACCATCAAAACCAAAGATGAAGAACAGACAGAAGGCACGATGATCCACACCTGGTAGACTTATAAAGTAACATTCAACAATCATTGGAATAGAACAGGGGTCGGCAAACTTTTTCAGCAGGGGGCCGTCCACTGTCCCTTAGACCTTGTGGGGGCCAGACTAGATTTTGGGGAGGGGGAAAAAGGAACGCATTCCTATGTCCCACAAATAACCCAGAGGTGCATTTTAAATAAAAGGACACATTATACTTGTGTCAAAACATGCCGACTCCCGGCTAGATTGAGAAGGCCATGGGGCCGTAGTTTGCCTCCCCATGCTATAGAATAATATTGAGTATCAGCATGTAAAAATTCAATAGAAACCTACTCTTAACAATTACAATAAATTGTAATTAATCGTACAATAAATGAATATTACAATGAATGATTATTGTAATTGATCATAGAATAAATGTTACAATAAATGGTTATAAAACAATGGCAAGTCACAGTGTCTACAATAGCCGCAGCGAGAATCTTAACAGACAAAGGATGGAAAGGAGAATCCCATCCCTACTAAGTTGGCGTAGCTAGCAAAAAGGCTAAAATACGCAGAATTAGCAAGATTATAATACAGGCAGAATTACGAGAGGTTTTGGAAGAAACATTTCATAGAGAACAGGACACTTGCAGAGTACAGTGGTACCTCTGGATGTGAATGGGATCCGTTCCGGAGCCCCGTTCGCATCCTGAAGCGAATGCAACCCGCATCTGCACGTCGCAATTCGCCGCTTCTGCGCATGACATCATTTTGAGGGTCTGTGCATGCGGCGAAACCCGCAAGTAACGTGCTCCGTTACTTCTGGGTCACTGCGGAGCGCAACCCAAAAATATTCATCCTGAAGCATATTTAACCCGAGATAGGACTGTATTGTCTAAATTTACAGGGGTGCCCAAATTTTCCCAAAGAGGGCCAGATTTGACATGAGGGCGGGGCAAATTTGTTGAGCTGTTTTAGGATTTAACCCCAAGGTTGTTGAGCTCTTTTTAGGATTGAAGTTGTTGAGCATTTGGGGGGGGGGGTTGCCCCAGTAAGTAAACCAGGTTACGCTCCCCGGCCACACGCTGGACATGTGTGGTCTAAAAAAAAATGTTGGGAAAATTTAAATTCTTTGGCAGGTGTGGATTGACAAAGGACAGCAGGAAATATGACAAAACCAATGCATTTTGAGATCTAGGAGAGACGAGCAAAAGGGCGCCATCGGAAATGTGACGTAGGGGTGATTGGAAGTCACAATGAGATTTTTGGGTGTGGAACTCCACCATACTTTCCGTCTATATAAGCCACCCTCTATTTGGGGGGGCTCAAATTTAAGAAAATGAGCCATTCACCCACCCAATCACCCGTATAAGACCTCCCCCCCATTTTTATTTCAAAGTAAAAATAGCAATTTTTTCATTTTCCTTTTAAAAAAATTATTTACAAACAAACACATAGACACAAAACAAAATTCGTATTACCCTACCACCCAAAATTTCAGACATTAAAACCACCCTCGTGGCTTCCCTCCACCGCCCCTCACCCTCCTATATAATATTTCACATTGCCATTTTTATTTCCCCCCTATTTATTTATTTATTTTTGATTTCATTTTACATGCTAGTTGCCGTACATTTTCAACACTATACATTACATATATGGATTCCCCACATCTAACCCTATACACAACTCAGCATTTACCCAAATACCCACGTGACTTCCTTCACTCACATTCACATTGCAATTTTTATCTAAATTTATATTTCTTAACTCTTTTAACTTACTATTTATTATTATTATAAACCAGATTTACAAACATTAAACCAAACATATCAACATGTTAGTTTTTGAGCAGTACTTGAACACATAATCTTCAAACCATTTCCATTATATTTTTATTTTCCAGTTTGATTGGTACCTTATTACTGCACTTGACCTTGCCAGTTCTATAAATTCAATTAGTTTCTTTATCCAGTCATCCTTTGTGGGTATATATTTCCTGTTCCAGTTTTGTGCAAGGAGTAGCCTTGCTGCAGCTGTCGCGTATAAGAATAATATCTTCCCATCTTGTGGTATTTCTTTACCTCTTATACTCAGTAAATATGCCTCTGGTTTTCCCCTCTAAATTAATTCTGATCATCTTTTTTATTTCCTCATGAATTTTTTAACGTTTCTGTAGCCCCACCATAAACGTATCGGCGTGCCCTCTGCCTCCTCACACTTCCAGCATAAATTCCAATTCTCCCCTTTTTCTTTTTGTGCCCCATCTCGGTTTGGGACGGCTTTTGCCAGTTGTTTTCCTTTTGTAAAAACTAAGATTCCCCTGCTGCCCCCCCCCCCCCAGTTTTTTTTTTTAAAAAATAGATTTAGCAGAGACACAAAGCTTACCTTATGGATGGAAGCGAGGTTGCTGTGGGCATCGGCAAACGCAGGATTTATCTGGATTGCTCTTGTGTAGCATTGCAGAGCTCCCTGGACGTCTTGCATTTCCTTCAAGGTGTTCCCCATGTTGGAATAGGCGTCTGCAAAAGTGGGACTGATTCTGACATGGAGGGGGAGAGAAAAAGTGCCATTTTGGTACAAAAATACTCTGAAGTTACGCTGGAAATGTAAGGGTCAAGAAGGCTCTTTCTATCCTATACGGTGGTCTTTAGGGCAGTTCATTAAAAAAACTTTTTTAAAAAATGCCTTCTCCAAAGCCTTCACAAAATAGGAAAACGTCCAAGAAAACAGCTATTTTCATGGAGGGTTGAGATATTAACTGATATGCACAAAATTTCAGATATAGCTATATAATCCCTAGTGTAGTAAGATAAGACTTTGGGAGCAGGCATCTTCAAAAAAGTGTTTTTTTATGAACCACCCTAGTGGTCATGTGAGACAGTGAGACCTTGGTTCTCAAATGTTTTTTATACAGGTTTCTTTATACAGAAGGTTTTTTATACAGAAAGGTTCAGCATTGTGGCATCCTCTTCATACGGACAAGCAGCACTTTCCTTTTGGGAAATTCCATGCTCCTCAATTCTGGCAATTATTAATCACTCTCAATTCCACCCTAATAATTGCCACCTGCCCGGATTTTAACTTGTCTGAATTAATTTTTATTTGAATTACTTGATGTCTGCTTTTAGGCTCGTTGTGTTGTTTTTATGATGTTAGCTGCTCTGAGCCCAGCCTTGGCCGGCGAGGGTGGGATACAAACAAAAACAAATTATTATTATTATTATTACTACTACTCAAACGCTTTGGTTCCCAAATGCCGAAAACCCAGAAAAAGTGTTCCAGTTTCCAGGCGTTTTTCGGAAGCCAAACATCAAATTTGGCTGTCAGCTATTCTTTCTGGGGCGCCTGCACCAATCAAACAGACTTCGGGAACAGATTAAGTTTGGTGCTTTGGTTTTTGCAATTTATGTGGTGTTTTTGTTTCGGAGGCTTTTTTGGTTCATTTGTTTTTGCGACTGTGCGGATCCCAGTTTAGTTACTGATTGATTGATTGATTGATTGATTGTGTGATTGCAGAAACGGATAGAAGCCCCGGTCCCCATCCGAACAATGACTATCATCAGTGCAGGTGAGGAAAAAAAATAATTTTCATTTTTATCATTTACAAGACTGTTGTATTTATTTTAGAGTACAGTACATGGATGACTGCTTTCATTTTAGGGATCAGTGGTCTCGTTAGATAGTAAAATTCATGTTAAATGGCTGTTTTAGGGATTGTTTTTCAAAGTCTGGTACGGATTAATCCGTTTTGCATGACTTTCTATGGGAAAATGCACCTTGGTTTTGGAACACATTCAGTTTGAGAACCAAGGTACCACTGTATAATTAACTGGGGGGGGGGGAGAGAACATTTGTGTAAAAACCAGAAGCCTTTCTAATAGGTTTAACGGGTGAAGAAATACCAAGAGACCTAAAAAGACAGTGTATTCTATTTATGCCAGAATGTTCTTAGCCCGGATGTGGAAGGAAGAGAAGGTCCCAACAAAAGAAGAGTGGATTATCAAAATGACTGTGAAGATCAGACATCAAGATGATAGGAAATTTAAGCAAAGAAAAAAGTTAAAAGGACAAAATGGGGAAAATAATGAAGATGAAATGTGAAAAAGCATGGTGCAAAAACCTTAAGGATATAACCATCGTTAGTTCAAAGATGGCAAAATTAAGGGAGAATGAGATAGGCAGGAGAAGTAAATATTTAAAAAACCAGAAGAGGGAAGCTGGGGGAGATTGGGATTCATCTATGCTGTCTGCAAGAATGATGTTTGTGTTGAATATAAAATGCTAAAACTTAATAAAAACTATTTATATATAAAAAAAAATTAAACAAGAATGGGAAAAATTTATTGAATACCTTAAAGATACATATTTAGAAATAATAATAATAATAATAATAATAATAATAATAATAATAATAATAATAATAATAATAATAATAATAATTGTATCCCGCCCTCCCTGGCCGAAACCGGTCTTAGGGCAGCTAACATCAAATATATAACATTAGTATAAAATCAAACAATAATTAAATTACCTCCTAAAAACAAATCAGGATCAAATTAAAATCGAATTAGATGGTTTTCCACAGGCAGGATTGATATAACATTGATGAAGCCAAAGTAGCAAATAAGGAAATGGAATAGAACGAATCATTGTAATTACATGCAAGAAAAGATGGCAAAATATGGAAACGGGGGGTGGGGGGTGGGGGAGAGTCCAAGGGGTTTGTATAATCCCAGTATTGTATATATTGAAAATGTTTGGAGTGTATGGAAATAAAATGATAAAATAAAAAAACTGAATAATAATAATAATAATAATAATAATAATAATAATAATAATAATAATAATAATAATAATAATATTTATATCCTGCCCTCCCCAGCCGAAGCCGGGCTCAGGGCGGCTAACAACAATCAAAATAGTCCAACATTTTAAAACATTCATTATAAAATTAATTAAATCAAATTAAAATCAAATTAATGGCAACCATCAAGCAAAATTCTGTGCAGGTTGCCAGAGGAGGGAGTCAGTCTGCGCCCTGACCAAAGGCCTGGTGGAACAGCTCTGTCTTGCAGGCCCTACGGAAGGATGTCAGGTCCCACAGGGCCCTAGTCTCTTGTGACAGAGCGTTCCACCAGATTGGAGCCGCAGCCGAGAAAGCCCTGGCTCTAGTTGAGGCCAACCTAACCTCTCTGTGACCTGGGATCTTTAGGGTGTTTTTATTTGCAGACCGTAAATTTCTCTGTGGGACATACCAGGAGAGGCAGTCCCATAGGTACGAGGGTCCTAGGCCGTATAGGGCTTTAAAGGTTAAAACCAGCACCTTAAACCTGATCCTGTACTCCACCGGGAGCCAGTGCAGCTGGTACAGCACCGGATGGATATGATCTCGCAGCAAAGACCCCGTAAGGAGTCTCGCCGCGGCATTCTGCACCCGCTGGAGTTTCTGGGTCAGTCTCAAGGGCAGCCCCACGTAGAGCGAGTTACAATAATCCAGTCTGGAGGTGACCGTCGCGTGGATCACAGTGGCTAGGTCAGGGTGAGAGAGATAAGGAGCCAACTGCTTAGCTTGGCGGAGATGAAAAAATGCCGCCTTTGTTATAGCTGTAATCTGCGCCTCCATGGAAAGGGAGGTGTCGAAGATTACACCCAAACTCTTAACGGACGATGCTGGCACTAATTGCACCCATGCAAGAGATGGGAGTTGCCCCCTCAATCCCATATCGCTCCGTCCCAGCCAGAGGACCTCTGTCTTCGAAGGATTTAACTTCAACCGGCTCCCACGTAACCATCCAGCCACAGCTTCCAGACATCTGGTCAGTGTATCTGGGGCCGAGTAAGGATGGCCATCCATCAACAGATAGAGTTGGGTGTCATCGGCATACTGATGGCAACCCAGCCAAAAACTCCGGACAAGCTGGGCGAGGGGGCGCATAAAGATGTTAAAAAGCATCGGGGAGAGTATCGCACTCTGAGGCACTCCACACACCAAGGAGTGGCGCGATGACAATTCCCCCCCCAAGCGCCACCCTCTGTCCCCGACCGGAGAGAAACGAGCGCAGCCATTGAAGGACTGTGCCCTGGATCCCCACGTCGGCAAGGCGGTGGTCCAGAAGTTCGTGATCGACCATGTCGAAGGCTGCTGACAGGTCTAGAAGAATCAGCAGCCCCGACCCGCCTCGATCCAGCTGCCTGCGGAGATCATCTGTTAGGGCGACCAGAGCCGTCTCGGTCCCATGACCAGCGCGGAAGCCGGACTGGAATGGATCGAGAGCAGATGTTTCATCCAGAAACCTACCAAGCTGTTCAGCAACCGCTCTCTCAATCACCTTACCCAGGAATGGAAGATTCGAAACCGGGCGGTAATTGGATAGATCTAAAGGATCTAATGATGTTTTCTTTAAGAGCAGACACACCACTGCCTCCTTCAGTTCCCCTGGGAATATCCCAGTGCCAAGGGACAAATTGATGATATCCCCCAGGGGGGCCCGCACCTTGTCTGGGCACGCTCTAATCAGCCAGGACGGGCACGGGTCAAGAGGACAGGTGGTGGGCTTTCCAGCTCGGAGGAGTCTGTCCACATCGGCTGGAGATATCCGGTCAAAGTGGTCCAATACTGGACCCGAGGACAGTCGAGGGGCCTCCAGTTCCTTTATTGTATCCAAATTGGCAGGGAGGTCATGGCGGAGCAACAGGACCTTCTCCGCAAAAAAGCTCGCAAATGCCTCGCAGCTGTGTGTCGAATTGTTATTTAAATTTGGCTGTCCTTCAAGGGACAAAAAATAAAATAAAAATAAAAATAAAAAATAAAAAAACCTAAAAGAAAAAGAGAAAGTGCTTTATCCACAAGAGGAGAGCTTTCCCACAGGCACCAGACCAGCGCATGAGGAGTAATAATAATTATTAACAACAGCAACAATAATTTATTATTTATACCCAGCCACTCTGGGCGGCTTCCAGCAAAAGATTAAAATACAGTAAGGAGGAGCTCTTTCAATCTATTTTCCCCATGGCTTTGGAAGCTCACCTGATGGCCTCCTTGTAGTGCATGAGGGCCTCCTGGAGCTTCCCCTGCTGTTGCAAAACACTGGCTAAATTTGAATGCGCAGCTGCAAACTCCGGGAAGACCTGCGGGGAAGAAGCTCACTCTTAGTTTCCCTGAGAAGCATTCTAAAGAGATGGAGGCTGCTCTTTGAGGCTCAAAGGTTGTGGGCGTGAAATAAATCCTCATTTGGATTGACTTGCAAAAATTAAGGAGGAGGAGGAACCTATGGACTGCCTTTTTAGCATGCATAGGAAATACTGTTGGGAGATCAGACTGTCAAATGACCAATGCCGTATTTTAAAGAGCCCCTCTTTGATGCTCAAATGTGGCAGGGGCTGGCTGCAAAATAAATCACCGTTTGGAATGATTTGTGGTAATGATAATAATAATAATAATAATAATAATAATAATAATAATAATAATAATAATAATAATAATAATAATGGGCCTATGAACTGCCTTTTTCGTACGCATAGGAAATACTGTTAGAAAATAAGACTGTCAGGGGATCAAGCTCAGCCGACACAGAGAACAGCATGTGCCCAGCTTTTATTTCAATTTCTGTACCGTTCCTTAACACCTTGCATTGTTCTTCTGATGAAAAAGCAGATTTTTGGTCATTCCAGGAGGCCTAGGAATATAAAAAGGGGGACAGACCCTCTTCCTTCCAAAAGGGACTTATCGGACCATGCTTTGTCGAGCCTCAAAATGCTACTTCACTTTCACTTCTTCACCATTATTTCCGTTATTGATCAAGAAAAATTTGATTGGCGATTTTTAAAAAGACCCAGACTAGGAGTCCAGGGTACGCATGCCTAACCCTTATATGTCAATTTAATTGTTGTAATTCTCCACGCACGTACCTCAAGAGCTTTCCGGTAGAGGCGGACAGCCTCCTCGATATTCCCTTGTTCTCGCTTGATGTTCGCCAGGTTATTAAGAGAATCCGCGTGAGTCGGACATAAACGGAGAGCTGTATTGTAGCATTCCTCGGCTTCGGCAACCTTCGAAACACAAAACAGAGTTTTTACACGAATATTAGTATGTCTTTCACAGGAGCCCAAAAGGCTGCTCTGTGATGTGATGGCTGGATTGAGGTTTGATACGGCCCCTCAGCTCCTGACGGTAACTTGGTATTAGAGCGGTTCATAAAAAACTCTTTTTTTGAAAATGCCTGCTCCAAAGTTCTTCTCTTACCAACAGTAGAGATTATATAGCTATATCTGGAATGGCATGCATATCAGTTAATATCTTTTATATATATATGCCAGCTGTCCTTTGTCAACAACCAATTGTTGCTGTTTTTTATATTGAATATATGCTATATGGTAACTGTTGCACCTCATAGGTAACTCAAGCCTTCTGCACGTCACAAAAGATGTATTTTATCAAAGTCATTGTTGAACTGAAATACAATTAAGAAGTATATTAATAGTGAAATGCAATTAAGAAGAAGCATATTAACAGTAAAACCCCACAATTGTTGAGCCTTTTTTAAGGATTTGACCTCAGAGGTGCTGACCTTTTTTTAGGATTAAAGTTCTTGAGCTTTTTGGGGGGAAGTTTTGCCCTAGTAAATAAACCGCCACGAGGGCCGGATTAAATCGACCAGAGGGCCAGATTAGGCCCCTGAACTGGACTTTGGACATGCCTGGTCTAAAAGAACATTGGGAAAATTTAAATTCTTTGGCAGGATAGCAGGAAATATGACAAAACCAATGCATTTTGAGATCTAGGAGAGATGGGTGGAAGGCCCCCAAAGTGGACTTTGGACATGCTTGGTTTAGGGGAACATAAATACAAGAGCAGACTAATCCGATTCAAACTCTCTTTCCCGCACACTTACCGTCTTTTGCAAGATGTATTTAAGGAAGACAGTAAGGGAAATGGTTTTGGTCATACTGTAGCACCCTGCTTGTGGTTAACGCTTAGCTGGAATGAAATATTCAACGCAGCAATAGAGAAATTAAAATAATTATTTATTTGTCAGACAAATAAATGAGAGGCACAGTGGTATATGGTTACCAAGCTCTGGCCTGGCCTCCTGCCATTATGGCCAGCCCTTATATTCCCTTAATCCAGCCCCCTTTGCTCCTCCTGTGGCTGCCTCTGTCCAATCAGCCTGGTTGGATTTCCTATTGGCTGATTGCTATATCCAATCCTAAAAGATACACCCATATCCTCCTGTCCTTATATGGAACACAAAGAGCTATATATTGTTACATCTATAAATGACAAATAAGTAGTAATATATCTTACATGTGTCTCAACAAGGAATCTTAATTACCAGCTCACCTCTTGCCCTCCTTGCCCTATTGCCTTCTAAAACAAATGGTTAATCTTAAATTTTTATCTTAAACATATGTCAAGGATCTTGAGTTTCACATCAACATTGAAAGATCTCCTTCATTTGAAGGTTTCTAAACAAATGTCTGACAACTAATATATCAGGACAGCTTGGATGGCGTCTTCCTGTCTGGCAGGGGGGCTAGACTGGTGGCTGACTTAATTTCAAAATACAACTCTTACAACTATATGAAATCTAGCATTTCTTAAATCCTTTGCATAATTACATTTAAGACAATATATTTAATACACAACACAGGTAGCCTCTTAAAAGGAATAAGGTCTTTGTAAAGTAGAAAAGGGAACTCAGTAAAAAAAGCAGTTTCAAAAGAAGCCTCTTCAGTTTACACCCCCCCCTTCTCCAGCCAGTTGCTTTCCCCATTAGCTCTTCCCAACATTTATTGCCCTCAAACTCTCTCAGTTTAAGAAAGAAACAGCTTTTAAAAAGAGACTTCCCAAAAATGCTTTAAAAAGACTTCCCAAAAAGCCTCTCTTTCTGCCAGCTAGATGCTTCTCCATTTGGTCTTTAACCTTAGAAAGAAGATCTAGCTCATTTTACTGGGAGGCACATTGGTATTATTTTACTATTTACCAACTATTAATTATATTTATCTCTGCCTTTTTTTTATCTTCTGTAACATGTAGGGTCAGTGTCCTTACTCAGTCTGTAATTCCAGCTTTTACGACTTTGAGAATTGTTTTCTGCTATAAATCAAAAGGGGGCCCCTTGTCTAGGAGGAAAACATTGCCAGTGTTTTCTTAAGCAGCTGGTCTGCCTGGCATAAAACTTTTTAAAATCTTTAAGCTCTCTCTTTAATATACAAATCCTGACCAAACATTAATAAAATGCAGGCTTATGCCTGATGCCTCATTCCCCCCTTTCAAGCTCAAGGACCTTCGTCCCAAGTGTCCTTGATAGCTTGATCTTCATCATATTCCTGAGGTAAAGCTCTGTATAGGGCCATGATATGAGGTAGAGTTTCATTTGAAACCATCTTGCTAATTGTACTTCTAAAACATGAAATGATACATGGCATCATACATAAAACCATTACCACTACTGTCAAGAAAAACAAGCAAGACAATAGTATCCCTTTGAGTCCTGTGACATTAGGTAACCAATTGGTGAGCCATCCCATATCCCATCCTTCCCATGTTTGTACTGGGACATGTGCTATATTCTCCATCTTTGTGGCCAACACACGGATTGCCTCACCATTATCTGAAATGTTAAAGCAACAGGCATTCCCTGTCAAGTTCAAGACTCCACATAGGCCTCCCTGCTTGGCAAGTACATAATCCATTCCCATTTTCAGCTGCAAAATGGCGGCTCTACTTTCATCCAACTGTTGTGCAATAAGTCTCAAACTCTGGGCCGTTGCATTGGTTACAAGTTCCACTACTGCTTGCAATCGAATTATTCTGTTTAGATTATAAATAGGATCCCGTGCCCCTTGTATGAGCTCACCAGGATTCCAGGAGGCAGGATCATAATAGGCTATAATGCGCTCTGGTGGCCAATCATCAGTACCGCTCCAACTTTGGGTACTTCCTCCTGCTATATGAGAAATATCAGCGTTTCTTCGTGTACGCTTGGCCAAATTAGTGGGCATAATCCACATTGGTGGTAATACCCATCCCAGGAAACAAGTCCCACTCCATTTGGAGGGGAGTTTCTTGTATGCCCATTCTCCACATATCCACCACAACCATCGGGTCTGAGGTTTTTGGTACGTGGAGTACAGAAGGCGAAATATCAAAAGAGGCAGAGAGTTCACAGTGCAGTATGTTAGATTGCCTTTTTCTGTCACAGTTATGTTCCATACCACTTTCCATGCATGAATAAAAGGAGGTGCACAGGGCAAGGTATTCCGAGTTCGATAGGTAGTATCGTGTGCCCAGGTATTCTTAATATTATCCCAAGTATAGTGACAATGAGAAGAGCCTATCATGGTAGAATCAGCTGCATCTGATGATTTATGTACACAGAATTCCCCTTGTACAGGTATAACTCGTAATGGTTTAGTTGAGTTCCATCCGGGGAAATTCTGTATTTCTGTTTGGTGTGGTATTTCGCTTACCATACCAATGGCATCTAATGGTATCGGTAATAAGGGCATACCTCCCTCTGAATCATCTGGCCCAAGAGAGCAAACAAGGCAATTGGTCCTATTTGCAACATTGGCTACCATTTCAGCTAAACCTACCCACATATTGTGGTCATGGCGGAATCCATATTTAGTCAATTTGGTCAGATTCAAGGACCCTTCCCCTTCCCAAGGGATCAGGATTAATAATAAAATCATGTTGATGTCTAGCATATGCATTCCTTCCACAAAAGATTACCTTATTGTGATAGCAAATAAATATTAGTCCCAATATAATTCCCCCAGTGACAGAAATGGGGAACCACCAAGACCAAAACATATATCCCGAGGATCCCCAATGAGTAATATCTCTGATAATTGTTCCACAAGGGGGGGGGCAGTCAATTAATTGTATAAGAGAATCTTTCCTTTCACAATCGCTGGTTCAGATGCTCCTCAAGCTTCAGGCGTGCGCAGGTCAGCCAGCTTCCAGGTTGTGGCTGCAGCAGGCCGGTCGTCTAATGTTGCCCGTGACCTAGCCCGTTCCCGGTAGGGCTAGATACAGGGGTTTTTGGAGAGAGTCAGTTTAAGAGGATTAGAGGGGTCACCTTTGCACGTCCAAC
Organism: Podarcis bocagei; assembly: GCF_964188305.1. Lineage (NCBI taxonomy): Eukaryota > Metazoa > Chordata > Lepidosauria > Squamata > Lacertidae > Podarcis > Podarcis bocagei. The sequence goes on along the minus strand of NC_138131.1, from coordinate 92,725,373 downwards.
TGCCTTCGGACTTCTTCAAACGGGAGTGATGAATCCAGGGGGTCACCTCAGCTACCTTCACCGCTGTTGGAGTAGAGAGCAAGACGGTGTAAGGTCCACGCCACTTAGGTGCAAGTGGATCACGTTTCCACTCTTTCACCCATACGCTATCGCCAGCCTGGAACTGATGAATCGGCTCGGCAATGCTGCACGGCGTGCGCTCGAGGGCCCACCTGTTAAGAGAAACAAAAACACGGGAGAGAGATTGCACTTGTCCCTGTGTCACATGGTCTCCTATTTGTTTAAGATCAGCTGAAATATCCTGAACAAAGGAGGGCGGTCTCCCATACAGGAGCTCAAAAGGTGACAACTTAAGTCTTTTTGTGGGTGCACACCGAACACGAAACAGTGTTATGGATAACACATCTACCCATCCCAATCCCGTTTCCTGGGTTAATTTTGCCAATTGGGTTTTCAGAGTCCGATTCATTCTTTCAGTTTTCCCTGAACTCTGAGGCCTATAGGCTGCATGCAGTCTCCATTTCACTTGTAGGACTCGACATACTTCTTGTACTACTTGATCAATGAACGCTGGCCCATTATCACTTCCAATGCATCTAGGTAATCCAAACCTCAGGATCAATTCAGTCAGGAGTCTCTTAGTTACCTCTCGTGCCTTTTCAGTTCGGGTGGGAAAAGCTTCAACCCATCCGGTAAGAGTATCTACAAACACAAGGAGATACTTGAATCCCTTAGAAGGGACCAGCTCTGTGAAGTCCACAATTAGGCTTTCCATGGGGACATATCCCACATGTTGGATTCCAGGAGGTTGTACCGGTCCCTGCCTGGGATTGTTTTTAGCACAAAGAACACATTTCTGTGAAATGCAAGTTGCTAATTGTGATAGATTAATAATATACAACTTCCGACTGAGACTCTCTCTGGTTGCAGTACCGCCAAGGTGAGTAGATTCATGATAATTTTTACAATTGTGCCTGCTAGATGATGAGGTACATAAATCCTATTGTCTGGCAGGATCATCCAACCGTCCTTCACAACTGCTCCTTCCTGTTCAGCCCACTTCCTCTCTTCTGGGGTATAGTGAGGTTTAACTTCTTCTGGAACTACCTCTGGTATGAGGGCTGCTATAAATCCTCCCACAGGCTTTTGGGCTGCCTCTCGGGCTGCTTTGTCAGCAGCATGATTTCCTCTGGTTATTGGATCCCTTCCTCGTCCATGACCTTTGCAGTGCATTACAGCAATCTGTTCTGGAGCCCATACTGCTTCTAACAGGATTTCTACTTCAGGTCCATATTTCAAGGCCTTCCCGTGGGCTCCTATTAGACCTCTTTCTTTCCATAGAGCACCATGTGCATGCAGGGTTAAGAAGGCATATTTAGAATCAGTATAGATGTTTGCCTTACATCCGGCTGCCAATTGCAGAGCTCTAGTTAAACCTATAAGTTCAGCTTTTTGTGCTGAGGTGCCAGCAGGCAAAGCTTCAGCTTCCACAACTTCCTCATTGGTGACCACAGCATATCCTGCTCGTCTGGCACCTTCATGCAGGTAACTGCTACCATCAGTATAATATACAACATCTGGATTTTTCAATGGTTCATCTTTCAGATCGGGTCTACTGGAATAAACTTCATCCATTATTTGGAGACAATCATGTGATTCTTCATCATCTACCTCTGGTAGGGGCAGCAAAGTCGCTGGATTGAGCATATTCACTACTCGTAGATGAATCCTAGGATTTTCACACAATAGGCCTTGGTACCTAGCCATCCTTGGGTTCGTTAGCCAATAACTACCCTTATATTCCATGAGTGTCAGAACAGCATGAGGTACATTCACATACATCGTCTGGCCGAAGGTAAATTTATCAGCTTCTTTGACAAGGCTTGCAGTGGCCGCTACTGCCCTTAGGCATGGAGGCCATCCTTTTGCTACTGAGTCCAATTGTTTTGACAAATAAGCTACTGGACGGTTCCAACTTCCTAATCTCTGGGTCAGGACTGCCGCTGCAATCCCATTCTGTTCATGTACATACAGCTGAAAGGGTTTTTCCGAATTAGGCAGTCCAAGGGCTGGGGCCTCCATAAGTCGTTGTTTGATAACTAAAAAGGCTTGTTGCTGCTCAGGTCCCCATACGAATGGGTCCTTTTCTGCACCTCGAGTGCTTTCATGTAAGGGTTTGGCCAGACTGCTGAAATCAGGTATCCATAGTCTACAAAACCCTGCTGTTCCCAGGAATCCTCTGAGTTGTTTCCTTGTGGTAGGTTCCTTGATAAGGCAAATAGCTTCTTTCCTCTCTGGCCTCAATGCTCGTTGTTGGTGTGAGATGTCAAAGCCCAAATATTTGACCTTTTCTAAACATAACTGTGCCTTTTTCTGGGAAACTCGGTAGCCAGCTTCCCAGAGCAAGTGGAGCAGTTCCTCTGTACCTTCTTTACAGGTATCAAAATCCTTTGCTGCTAGTATAAGGTCATCTACATATTGCAGAACCACCTTTTCTCCAGGTATTGAGGGGTAACTTGTTAGATCCTTCGCCAAGGCAGTGCCAAATAAAGTTGGGGAATTTTTGAATCCCTGGGGCAATCTTGTCCAGGTTAGCTGGCCTTTTGTTCCTGTCAAAGGGTCTTCCCACTGGAAGGCAAATATAGGTTGGCTCTGTGGTGCCAGCCGGCAACAGAAGAATGCATCTTTCAAGTCCAATACAGTAAAAAATGTTGCTTCTGGTGGGATCAAACTCAGCAGGGTATATGGGTTTGGTACATTTGGGTGCAAGGTCTCGATAGCCTGGTTTACGAGCCTCAAGTCCTGCACTGGCCTGTATTCATCTGTCCCAGGTTTTCGAACAGGCAAAAGGGGTGTGTTCCATTCTGATTGGCAGGGCTTAAGCAGACCATATTTTAATAGGCGGTCCAAATGTTTCTGGATGCCCTCTGCTGCTCGCCGGGGTAAAGGATATTGCTTTACAGATACAGGGGTAGCCATAGGTTTTAAGGTTACTACAATTGGAGCTATATTCTTGGCCATTCCTGGTGGGCTATTTTCGGCCCATACTCCTGGTGGCACCTGTAGAGTTCGGAGGAGCTTGTTTAACTCTGTATCCAATGTGGGTTGGACTTGCAGGGCTGACATTAGGCGCCATGATTGTTCCTTAGGTACTGAGAGGGAAATTATTCCTGCTGCCTTTGATGGCAGTTTCATTTCTGGACCTCGAGGAGTGAAGGTGATTTGGGCCTGCAATTTGGACAGCATATCTCTACCTAAGAGAGGTATTGGACACTCAGGTATATACAAAAACTGATGGGTTAAACGATGTCCCCCAATCTGGCATTCCAAAGGTTGGAGGAAAGACCTCTTAGCTGACTGACCAGTGGCACTTTTAATGACTACACTTTTGGATGCCTTTTTCTGCAATAGTTCTGGGAGTACTGAGTATTCAGCCCCAGTATCAATCATAAAGTCTATTAAATGGCTTCCTAATTGAATCGTGACCGTGGGCTCCTGGAAGCCTAACTTTATGGAGTCCGGTCGTTCCTAGTCTTGGGTAAAATCCTCCTCTGCCAGTCCAATGAAATTGTCTCTACTCTGTCCTTGTCCAGGTCTCTGATATCTTCCATTTCGGATCATTCCCCGTCCCCGTCCCTGGTTTCTTGGGCCGGAGCCTGGGCCTGGGCCTGGGCGTACTTCTTCCAACCTCAGGGGTTCAGGACACTCCCGCTTCCAATGACCCTCCTTCTTGCAATTCGCACATTGATTCCTTCCCAGTGGTGGATTCCTTCCCCGCCCTCTCCCTCCATTTAAGGGGCGGTAGTCTTGCTTCACTGCTGTGGCTAGCATTACCATCTTTTCCTTCTGCCACTTCTTCTTCTCTTGTTTCTCAGCCTCATCCCTATTCCGATAAACTCGGCGTGCAATGGCCATAATTTGGCTCATCAGCATCCCTTCCCATCCTTCTGATTTCTGAATTTTCTTACGAATGTCAGAAGCGCACTGGGCCACAAATGTAGCAGTAATCATTCTGCTGTTTTCAGGGGCTTCAGGGTCAAAAGGAGTCCATATACGATAGGCTTCTTGCAGCCTCTCTAAAAAGTCTCCTGGACTCTCATTTGGTTTCTGTTCTACTTCTGAGACTTTAGACATATTAGTGGGCTTCTGGCATGCCCTGCGGATACCTTGCACAAGCGTCTGGCGGTAAGTGGTAAGTCTGGCCAGGTGAATTACATTGTTTGGATCCCAATTAGGATCTTCCAAGGGAAAGTTGTCTTGGAGATGACGGTCAATATTAAAAATATTTCCCACTCTGGCCTGCTCACGCAAATATATCTGTGCCTTTTCAATTATGTCTCTCCTTTCCTCAGTGGTGAACAGAGTATTCAGGAGCTGGCGGCAATCTGTCCAAGTAGGACTATGAGTATTTATTATTGAAGTCACCAAGTCCATCATAGCCTGAGGTTTTTCTGCAAAAGATGGGGTGTGTGTTTTCCAATTCATCAGATCTGTAGTCGTGAATGGAATATATTGCAGGGTCGAAGTTCGAGGTGGCCGTGGTCCGAGTTGCCCGTTAACCAGCACAGGCTCCTCAAGTGCATCAAATACTCTTTTGAGAGGGGCTACTACGTGATCTTTCTCTTCGCTTTGCTCTAGGGGCCTCAAATCATAGGGGATGGTATTTGTCCCAAGGCGTTCTTTTAGCAGCCTTATACGCCTGGCTGTATTGCTTGCTGACCGATTAAGGTCTCCCTGTAACTTCTGTAATAATTCTCTAGGACTTGGATGTACAGGGGTTTGGGGTAGGCAATCAGTTGTTCCACTAAAAGAGACTGTAGATGGAGTTCTACTGGGACTCACAGATGGAATAACCGCTTCTGCTTGGGCTTTATTATAGGCCTCCAATGCCTCCTGAAGATATTTTTCATAATCTATCAAGGAATCAAGTTCTGTGACTCCAGCCCCATTATTCATTCCACTTTCTTGCCTTGGGGTTACAACTGGTGGAGTGTTTGGATTAGGCTCCCTTCGATGTGGAGCATAGGGTGGAGGTGGAAGCAGCTCTTCCTCTGGTCCCTCAAAAATGGGTTTGAGTTTATTTGGCAAGATTCCTTTCCTAGCTTCGGCTTTTACAGCCAATAATTTGCATCGTTGGACTTTGCATTCCCTTATCCATGGAGGATTTTTATTTAATGTGCTCAGCCAGGAATCTATATATGAAAATTGTTCTGGGCACCCTCCAGTTTCTTTGGCGATGTTAGACCAAAGTTTGCTTACTAAATTTATATCAAAGGTTCCCTGAGATGGCCATCCAGTATTTTGTTTCGGCCACTCTAATTCACATAACGTTCTCAGGCGCTCTGGCGTCATTTTGACTCCATACGCCCCTGAGAAGGCTTTCTTAAAATTATTTAACATACATTCAAGAGGTGTATTTTCCCCTTTTGAACCCCCAACTCCCATTGTATGGCCCTGTGAAGTATCCACTCAGTCACTCACACACACGCTTCGTGGGTTTCCTTGCCTGGTGAAGTCGCCTTACCAGGAACCGAAGTACTGCCGACTCCACACTCAGGTCAGCTACAGATTGCTCTGTACTTTCTCACACATACAATGCGCTAGATACTTCACCACACACTACCTCCCATTCTTCCCTTTTCCCCCACCAGACCACCATCTGATATACCCAAGCACCTAGCGTACTCAGTTCCCACTTACTGAGACGCAGAAGTTTGATCAAGACTTCTCTTCCTCCCAGTTAATTGGAGGGCCAAAAATCCCTTTGTGCACTTACCCTTGGTTGGTTCCGTTTCCCCCCGGTCCGTCGCCGCCAGTGAGCAGGGTATCAGACAGACGAGACTTCTGCGTTCCCCCTGGAAAAATTTACCAGTGCGCGCTGGGTAAGCAGTTTAGAGATCCTCTCTCTTGTACCCTGCCCAATAGGGCGAAGGGGCTGCGTTCCAGCAGACCACTGATCCGAGTCACAGGCGCACCATAAAATGTAGCACCCTGCTTGTGGTTAACGCTTAGCTGGAATGAAATATTCAACGCAGCAATAGAGAAATTAAAATAATTATTTATTTGTCAGACAAATAAATGAGAGGCACAGTGGTATATGGTTACCAAGCTCTGGCCTGGCCTCCTGCCATTATGGCCAGCACTTACATTCCCTTAATCCAGCCCCCTTTGCTCCTCCTGTGGCTGCCTCTGTCCAATCAGCCTGGTTGAATTTCCTATTGGCTGATTGCTATAACCAATCCTAAAAGATACACCCATATCCTCCTGTCCTTATATGGAACACAAAGAGCTATATATTGTTACATCTATAAATGACAAATAAGTAGTAATATATCTTACATGTGTCTCAACAAGGAATCTTAATTACCAGCTCACCTCTTGCCCTCCTTGCCCTATTGCCTTCTAAAACAAATGGTTAATCTTAAATTTTTATCTTAAACATATGTCAAGGATCTTGAGTTTCACATCAACATTGAAAGATCTCCTTCATTTGAAGGTTTCTAAACAAATGTCTGACAACTAATATATCAGGACTGCTTGGATGGCGTCTCTTGTCTGGCAGGGGGGCTAGACTGGTGGCTGACTTAATTTCAAA
>NC_138131.1:92593778-92713778 GCF_964188305.1 Podarcis bocagei | reverse complement strand
GCCAGAGGACAGTCTGGGAATCAGCGTGTTTTTACATGAGTAGAACATGTGCTTTTATTTAAAATGCATCTCTGGGTTATTTGTGGCGCATAGAAATTCGTTCATTTTTTTTTCTTCCAAAATATAGTCCAGCCCACCACAAGGTCTGAGGGACAGTGGACCGGCCCCCTGCTGAAAAGGTTTGCTGACCCCCTGCCTTAAACTCATCGAAGGGTGGAGTTTAAAAGTTATCCCAAAAGTAATGTTTAAATCCCTTCGCATCTTAGATAGGGCCCAATTAGTAATATTTTTTATTTATATCCCGCCCATCTGGCTGGGTTGCCCCAGCTACTCTGAGCAGCTTCCAACACACATAATTATTATTATTAATAATAATAATATCAAACATAAATAGTAACAATCTGCTCCAATATAAAGTCACAATATAAAAGATTACTTGAAGGTGTGGCTCCTCCTATATCATACTGCCTGCAACTTGAGATTTGCTGGAGAAACCCTATTAGTTCCATCACTCAGTGAAATGTGGGACTTTGTGACTCACTTTCTTGCAAATAGCACCCGAGTTATTGAATGCCCCCTTGAAGTCCAGCTGATGCCAACACAACAACATAGTTCTTTTAGGTGCCCGATAAAAACCCCTCTCTTTGAATGCCTGTACAGTAATATGTAGACAATTGAGTGATGTTTATTTAATTGCGTTGTACTGTTATATTTTTATTTATTTCATTGTTGTAGCCTGCTCTTGGGTCTTTTGATGAAGCACAGTATAGAAATAAACAAGAAAAAATAAATTCTCCTTTGGCACTGACATTTCTTTGCACAAATCTATCTATACAGAAAGGGATAAAAGATAAGAAATCTATTAACACAGTAACATATGGTACCAGAATTTTCAGATTCCACTGAAGTGCAGCAATAAGTCCCACCTTTCTAATTTCATACTACAGAATCCTACCACATACTCAGACCAGATCCACTGACATCAGATTTGTTAGTCTATCCATGTGTAGCATGAAAGCAAGTTAATTAGCTATCCTTTTCACATCCAGAAGCTGTAACTGCTTGCTTGTAAACAGATTTTTTATTTCTGGTAGACCTGGCCCTGTTATACATGGAAATAAAAGGTTGGGATACCCTGTAACTTCACAATTCTACTCAAAGCAGTAGACAATTTATACTAGGAACTGGAGAGGCAATGGCATGGGGCGGTGGGTGGGGGCTTTTCAATTTCTCTGAACTTGAAATCCTGGGTCAAAAGTTCGGTGGGTTAATGAGTCTGCCTTTCATCGTTTGATGATCTGTCCTTTGAACTGACATGGTTGTGTAACTTAGGAGTCCTTGGTCCAAAGGACATGAAGATTTCAGGGTTTTTAATACTCCCTCAAGGCATTAACCCTGCCAAGTTTTGAAAAGATTAGAAATAGAATGCCAATCTTATCAGGCAAAGGCGGCAGCAGGCGCTAGGGCACTTTTCAGTCAGCAGGCACAGCTATCCGGATGCAAGCTTTTAAAGAAAAAACTACGGCAGTTTTGCTTGATTGTGCATCTTTACCAAACTGTAGCCAGAATCTTGTGTTTGCCCTTTCCAACCAAGTCCCCAGGCATCTCCCATTGCTCGTGGCTTTCTTTTGTAGCATTAAGGCACTGCTGCATGCCACCCCAATCTCTGAGCAGTGCAAGATTCTAGGGCTTCCAGGTGCTTCCCCAGGGTTTGGCTTCCTTGGAATGAGGCACAACGAAGACTTTAGGATGTATGGCTTATTTACACATATATACAACATGAGCCTGTGAGAGACTGATTCACACATTAACATCCCAAGGGGTCAGGCTTTTTCCCTAGCCACAGCCTTGAATTAAACAGAAACCAAGCATCAAATTCGCACTGGCTTCCCAGCCTGAATCTTTTTTCTAGCTTCCAGATTGTATCATTCAACTCTCAGCTCTGCCTTTTTTCTTTCTAACTACCAGCCAGCTGAAGCAGAAGGCCCACACATTTGCAGTCTTGTACAGATCCACTTCGTTTCCTTTATGGTCCATTACAAACCAGCAAATTCACATTTTCCTATTAGTTGATTCTGAGCTCCCCATGCCATAATCAGGCCCCATATTAATGCCAGAGCCTCAAGGAGTGATCAAATTTCAGTTGGGATACTAAAGATGAACAGGTGAAATCAGTGATGATAAAATGGGAGAAAGATGTGGGACACAATATACAAATGACTGATTGGGAGAGGCTACGGAAAACTGATCTGAAATTCACGGCATGTTCTTCATTGAAAGAAAACTATATGAAAATGATGTATCGGTGGTACTTAACCCCAGTAAAACTAGCAAAAATGTATAAAACAAGTACCAATATATGCTGGAAATGTAAAGAAAAAGAGGGTACCTTTTATCATGTGCTGGAAATGTAATGTAATTTTTAAAAATCTGGGAAATGATAGATCAGAAGAAACTGTTCATGTATGCTACAAGATCAAGTTGATGTAGTATGCCAAAATGGCAAAATTAACTAGGAAGCTCAGGAACCACGAAGAAAAGAAATTTTTAAAAGAATGGGAAATGTTTATAATGTGTATACAAAGCCACTGCAAACAGGTTAAAACATTAGCAGGTTTTTAAATACACTTGTAATGTAATAGAATCTACAGATAATTTAGGAAGATAATTTTTTTGGAGAAGTATTGATATGCAGATGAAAACAGAATTAAGAGGATACATGGATGGGATGGAAGTCAGGAGATTCAGTAATTTCGATATGTGAATGTGTATGACATTTTGATGTAACTTTATTCTTTCTTTTTTTCTCTCCCTTATTTTTGAAAATAAAATTATTTTAAAAAAGAATTAACAAGGTGGGCAGCATCATGTATGAGTGTCAGGTGAATACACCTTAGGCCTGTGACTTGGCATCTTCAAAGGTCCATCACCAAGCACGCCTACACCAACCAAGAAAGTCCACCCTCAAATTCTGTGCCATCCAGTGAGAGTTGAAGTTCTGTTCTTGGAGCAGTAGTATTTAAAACTGAAATAAAACAAGAGGGAACTAGAAGGGCTGAAGATAGCAAGAAGGGTAGTATTCATGCAGGGATGTTGAGGGCAGGGTATGTCACTCAACTAGGAGAATCTCTCTCTCACTGGAACCTTCAAAATAAGACATTTTTCATCAAACATGAAGAATTCTAGGCATTAGCAGTAAATAGTGCTATTCCTTAAAACTGAATCTATTTCAAAAGGCTAGCATACACATAAGCTTCTGTAAACTTTATTATCCTCCAATTGCTGGCTTGGCAATTCACAGGCAGCTTAGAATTCATGTTGGGTGGGGAGGAGAGAAAAGCAGCTACTATGAGATCTATACAAAACTGAAATCATATACAGTACTGACAACTGAACTGAGGTGGGAGCTTAGGAAAGGTGTCCTTAGAATGCTGCAATAAGAAAAAGGACAAGACCTCTACAGTACTAGACTACTGTTTGGTTCAATTTAATGCCAGCTGCACTGTTCAAGTTATCCTGTTAACAGCTCAAGCAGAACTTTCCTAGCCCTGCCAATTAGGATATTGTAACTATAGGTACCAGGCACTTAACCTTAAATATTTAAGTTTTGAATTGATACCACCAACCATGAGAAGGACTGGAACTGAAGAGAAAGTGACAATCATGATTCAAAGGTATGTGGCCTGGGAAAGAGAAGGGTCTGTTTCCCATCCTGGCAAGCCCTAATGACTATGTTATGTGGAAAGAAAGGGGCCAAGTATAATCAGTTCTGTTTAACACTACTATATATGGATTGTTGTTCTCCTAGAGTTGTTAAAGTGCCATAGCTGGTAGTTGGGTAGAGGGATTGTACATATACTAAGCTATGGATAACAATGCAGCTATCCTTGCCTTATCCTTTCTAAAGCATTAACTGAATGTTGCCAGCGTACAGAGAATAGTCTAACATGCTTTTTTAGCAGTTATATTCACCAGGGATTGGAACAATATAAAAGGATACTATTTTAAGACAAGGTATGTGTAATGGGATGATTAGCTGCTTGTGCGTAAAATCGTGCTCCCTCAGAGTTTGTGCGACTCCACAAACCTCTGTGTGTGACAGAGCTCCACAAACATGTCTGCTCTTAGTCACTCGTAGAGTCTGACAGTGGCTGTCTGCGGAAGCGTTTCCAGCAAAGAAGCTCCTTAACGGAAACGCGTCTCCTGGACTCACGGCGTGACAGTTTCCGGCGAGGTGTGGGTCTCCCTATGGGAGACTCAGATACCTCCCCACTGTTCTCGCTGGAAGCGTCTCTGAGCCCTCCCTCCTGCTCGCATTCCCTCAGAGATCCACTCCTCCCCCTGCTGGTTCCTGCCTCAGCTGTTGAGTCTCTTTCTTCCTCCCTGAGACCCTCCACCGCCTGATGCTCCGATGGCAGTTCCCTGACATCCACCTCCCCTCCAGGGCCCCCCTCACCCCCTCCCATTTCCTCTTCCCTGGGAGGTGAAGGGTTAAAACCCCGAAAAGAATCTTCTTCATCTTCAGACGTCTCGAACAATTCCCTCCATCGATCGCCGTCCTGGCTCGCTGAATCCTCCTCCTCTTCGGAATCTGTGAACCCCTCCAACTCCTCTTCCTCGTCGGTGGTGGCAAAGTATTTCCTTCGGAACCTCGCTACAGGCTGAGGTTTGCGTGGGAACCTCTGATGAAAAGTTTCTATTAAAAATTCGTCATTGACATCCTCTGCCCTAACCCAGGTGTTTTCCGACTCCGGTTCCCCTTCCCACATTACCAAATACTCAACTTGATCTCCCTTCCACCTGGAATCGAGGATCTCCGCTACATGGTAGCTGTGTTCCTTCTCCTCCATTGCTGGTCCCCTAGTGACCCCCCCTTCACTGTCCCCTTTATACGGTGACAGCAATGACCTGTGGAAAACTGGGTGCAGCTTCATGTGGTTCGGTAACCGGAGTCTGAAAGCCACTGGGTTGACCTGCTGCATGACTTCAAATGGTCCCAGCCTTTTGGGTCTTAACTTCTTACAACCCCCTTTGAATGGCAACCCTTGGGTTGACAGCCACACCTGGTCCCCCACCCTGATGCTTTCACCTTCCCTTCTGTTTTTGTCTGCCTGCCTCTTATATTCCTCCTTAGCCCTGTTTAAGTTGAGTTGGAGCTGGCGATGGATCGCTTCCATTTCTTCAACGAACTGTTCTGCAGCTGGAACGCTCCAGTTCTCCCCTTCCCCCCCTGGGAAGGCTCTGGGATGGCACCCGTGATTAGCCAAAAAGGGGCTCATCCCCGTGGACACGTTCTCTGCATTGTTGTAGGCAAATTCTGCCAACGCCAGCTTCTCCACCCAATCATTCTCTCTGTCATTCACATAACACCTCAAATATTGCTGGAGGACACCATTAGCTCTTTCCGCCTGCCCGTTGGTTTCTGGATGACGGGCCGTTGAGAAATTAACCTCAACATGCAGTAAGCTCATGAGCTTCCTCCAGAACCTGGAAGTAAATTGTTTCCCTCGGTCTGAAACCACCCTCAAGGGGGCGCCATGCAACCTAAACACATTTTCTACAAACAATTTGGCTGTTTCTTCTGCTGTGACCGCATGTGAGCAGGCTATAAAGTGGGCCATTTTAGTTAACAGGTCTACCACAACCATGATGGCTGTTTTCCCTCTAGACCTTGGCAGATCAGTCATAAAATCTATGGCCACTGCTTCCCACGGTCTTTCAGGTGTGGGTAGTGGTTCTAATAAACCTGCCGGTGCCCGCCTCTCCCCCTTGGCTCGTTGGCATTGTTCACACCCTCTCACATACTCCCGCACATCTTCCCTGACCTTGGGCCACCAAAATTCCCTGGTAACCAGCCACATGGTTTTGTGTTGCCCAAAATGCCCTGCTGTGGGGCTATCGTGCAGTTGCTTGAGTACCTTCTCCCTCAATTCCCCTTCGGGTATATATAACGCTCCCTTGTAGTACAATGCCCCGTTTCTCTCCTCAAAACCCCCGGGTTTGTCTCCCTCCCTCCTGAGACCCCGGAGTTTGTCCTGGGCGTATTCATCATGCACCGTGCCCTCTACCAACTCCCTTTGCCCCACCAATGCCGCCCCACACACCCAGCGGTCCTCTGGAATGACATGGGTCTCTTCGGGTGCTCCCTCCCCCTCCAAATATTCAGGTTTGCGTGAGAGAGCGTCCGCCCTAACGTTCTCTGGGCCTGGCACGTAACAAATCTCAAAGTTAAATTTGGAGAACTCCTGGGCCCATCTCAACTGCCGTTGGTTGAGCACTCGCGCAGTTCTCCAATACTCTAGATTCTTATGGTCCGTGCACACTTGCACCTTATGTTGTGCACCAATTAGCAGGTGCCTCCATTTCCGGAAAGCCTCATGAATAGCAAGAAGTTCCCGGTCGTACACCGTGTAGTTCCTCTCGGATTTGTTCAGCTTTCGCGAAAAGAAGGCACACGGTCGCCACTCTGACTCCTCCTTCCCCGACTGCAGAAGAAGCACCGCCCCTATGGCTCTGTCAGATGCGTCTGTTTCGACCCTCAGCTTCTTTTGTAAGTCCACATGCAGAAGTTGTTCTTCCGAGGCGAAGGCCCTCTTCAGTTCCTCAAACGCTCGCTCCGCCTCCGCCGTCCATACAAACTTCTTTTTACTGCTGAGACAGTCCGTAATGGGCGCCGTCAGGTGGGCGAAGTTTCGGATGAACTTACGATAAAAGTTTCCAAACCCTAGGAACCTCTGCACATCCTTCTTGGTTTTGGGTGTTTTCCAGTCCAGCACTGCCTGCACCTTACCGGGATCCATGGCCAATCCCTTGTCTGACAGGCGGTACCCCAGGAATTCCACCTCCTTGGTATGAAACTGACACTTCTCCAGTTTCACCCACAGCCTGTTGGCTTGCAGCCTGCTCAACACTTCTCTGACGTCTCTCACATGTTGCTCCTCATTCTCCGAATACACCAACACATCATCTAGGAAGGCAACGCAATTCTTGTAGAGCAAAGGACCCAGTACGTGGTTCATAAAAGATTGAAAGCACGCTGAGCCTGCTTGTAATCCAAAAGGCATAACGAGATATTCAAATGCCCCCAAAGGGGTAAACATGGTGGTTTTCCATTCATCCCCTTTCCTTATACGTATCAGGTTGTACGCCCCCCTTAGATCCAGCTTTGTAAAAATCTTTCCCTTCCTCACCCTGGTCAAAATATCATCAATCCTGGGCATAGGGAAAGTCACTGGTTCAGTCACTGCATTTAACCTCCTAAAATCACATACAAGTCTCGGCTTGTCCGTGTGCTTTTTATCCACAAAAAACACTGGGCTACCCCCCGCTGCTTTGGACTCTCTGATGAAGCCCCTCTTCAGGTTCTTGTCAATAAATTCTCGCAACTCCTGCATTTCTCTGTCTGACATGGCATACAACTTGCCCACAGGAAGCTGTGCTCCAGGGAGTAGATTGATCTGGCAATCAAAGGGCCTATGAGGGGGTAGTTGATCAGCTTCCTTCTCGCTGAACATGTCGCTGAGATCTGCATACTGTGGTGGTACCTTCACCTTCTCCATTACTTCAGTCCCTGCTAGGGTGGCTTGGGCCCCTGCTGAACCCTTTTCCCCTTTGCAGTGTTCTAAGCAATGTGCTGAACCAAAGGAAACCACTCTTTGATGCCAGCCCACCAGCGGATCATGTAGCGCTAGCCAGCTCATTCCCAAAATAATGGGAGCGCCTCCCAAGGTGGCCACATTAAACGCTATCAGTTCTGTGTGCCTTGCCACCCTCATTATCATTGGGACGGTCTGCAAGCTGACTCCTCCTCCCAACAACTCCCTGCCATCGATCGTGGTCACCTGCAGGGGGTTGCTTAAAGGGATCGTCTGTATCTGGTGTTCAGCAGCAAACTCCTTGCTCATAAAATTGCAGGAGCTGCCTGAGTCCAACAGCGCCTTTATTTTTAGGGGGTGTCCATTTTGCAGCTCTAGCGACACATCAATAACTAGAGCAGGTTGAGGAGCTTCTGGCACGGGCACTTTCACTGCTCTTTGGCCTGGCTGCAGTGCCCCGACTGTGGCAACCAGGCGTTGGCTTTTACCTGCTCCGTTTCTCCCTGCTCTCCTCCCTCAACAGCTCCCACCATCCCTTGCCATTCCTTCCTCTGGGGGCAGACTCTGGCAAAGTGGCCTGGCTGTTGGCAGAGATAGCATTTCCGGGCGCCTTTTCCCTCCTTCTTAACCCCCTCACTGGGTTTTGAAAATGCGCGCGCGCGCGCTGTTCCGATTTCCATCGGCTCTGCCGGCGGGAAAGCTGGCTCAGGAATGTCTGGAATGCGGAACTCCTTCCAACGTTCCCCTCTCCCTTCCCGCCTCTCCAAGGCTCTTGCCTCCTGACGCGCTCCTATGGTCAGCGCAGATTTGGTCAGCTGATCCATAGACACCGCCCTGGGGCTCCGGGACAGCTCGTCTTTCACAGCCGAAGAAAGACCTTCTTCAAATAGCATCTGAATAGGTGCCGCCGATAAATCCCAACCCAGTCTGTGAATCAGCATGGTAAACTCAGTCCAGTACTCACGGACAGATCGGCTTCCCTGCTTGCAAGCCATTAGCTGTCTGCGCACCACCCCTTCCTCAATATCGCTGGAAAACATGATATCCATTGCTCTAAAGAACTTCATCGTGTCCTTTAGGACGTCATTGTGCGTTGCCATTAGGGGTCGAACCCAGTCCCGCGCCCCTTTCTCAAGATGCCCAATTACGAAAGCAACTCGCGATTCCTCATCAGGGAACTCATCGAACTGCACATTAATGGCATATTGCATCTCTGTCCTAAAGGCATGGTAATCCTTGGGGTCCCCCCCAAACTTCTGCACCAATCCTGGTACCTTTCTGGGGAACTGAGTGGCTCTCCCCTTCTTGTCTGCATCCTGAGCCCTTCTCTCCTCAAGCCTCGCCGTCTGCAGCGCAAGTTGGACTTCCAACGCTCGGTACCTTTCTTCCAAGCTTGGACCAGCGCCAACTCCTGCTCCTCCGGTTCCGGCTGGTTCGCTCATGATGCTTTCTCCTGCACAGGCAGCGTACAGAGACTGTCAGACTGCTGTAATGGGATGATTAGCTGCTTGTGCGTAAAATCGTGCTCCCTCAGAGTTTGTGCGACTCCACAAACCTCTGTGTGTGACAGAGCTCCACAAACATGTCTGCTCTTAGTCACTCGTAGAGTCTGACAGTGGCTGTCTGCGGAAGCGTTTCCAGCAAAGAAGCTCCTTAACGGAAACGCGTCTCCTGGACTCACGGCGTGACAGTTTCCGGCGAGGTGTGGGTCTCCCTATGGGAGACTCAGATACCTCCCCACTGTTCTCGCTGGAAGCGTCTCTGAGCCCTCCCTCCTGCTCGCATTCCCTCAGAGATCCACTCCTCCCCCTGCTGGTTCCTGCCTCAGCTGTTGAGTCTCTTTCTTCCTCCCTGAGACCCTCCACCGCCTGATGCTCCGATGGCAGTTCCCTGACAGTATGGTTTAATGTAAACATCAGATAACAATTAACACCTGAATTAAAACTATCTTAACACAATACAGTGTTAAACAAAAAGCCCTGTAAAATATATGAAAATGTATATACAGATGGGAAAGCATCAATGTTGAAGGATGAACTGAAGTTACAGAAACAAAGTAAGGTTCTAAATGCAAAACATACTTTACAACCCATATATGTCCATTTATTCTGAAGGAAAAAAACTACACAAACCCAGTACCAAAAATTACAAAACTTTTTTTTTTGTTTTCCTCCCTCTTGTCTTGCCTTCAGTTTCTCCAGCAGGCTTAACTGTAGATTTGGAATGTTCTTCTTTCACTGTTTTCTTTTTTTCTTTTTTTAATGGTGTCTTTTCAATGCTTTCTAGTTGTTAAAAAAAAAAGAAAGATGATTTGAGGCCAAACTTTTTGATATTCTCTCTTTAGTAGCAAGATTAGATAAAAATATATCATTCTAATTATCAAGATATCTTTCTTCTGTTCAGAGCAGTTCATTCCAGGCAGTTATTCACTCTTTCCAAACTGACTTGACATTATAACTAAGGGAAACCCTGTGGTAGATGTTTGGAGTCCTATCTCTCACATAAGGCCACAGTTAAGGAAATTGGCTGCAAGGTGCAGGATCCCTCAAACCCACCTCAGGATCACTGCTTCCAAAAAGTTCACATGGAGGAAATTTAATATTGTCCTATTGAAAGCTATTTCAGACCATAGCAGATAACTTTAAAAAATAGTAAGTAGTAAATTCTAAGCATTACTTATTTTAAAAATCTGTAAGCATGTTAGCCCCACAGTTCATCTCTAAACCAAATCAATGCTAGATACCTTTGAATCAAAGGAGACTTTTCTAAGTACAGCAAGATGATTCCTCAGATATATTGACATTCAAGCTGCCAAAGAAGGCATTTTATTTCAACTCATAAAAATTAAATGTTCTATATTGTGTAGTAACAAGCAGACTTTGCTTCAACCTATCAGTTATGGACATTTCAGTTTTGTTTGTAGCTGCTGATCACAAGACAGCAGTATTATCTAATTAGAAATATTTTAAAGGTATTCCCTTTAATGGGAAATGTGAAAGTATATGCTGCTGTTATTGTTGGCGTCCATCTGTCTCAAGAGACAATGAAGGGCACCTTCCAAGGGTGAAGTCAAATCGTTGCATTAGCAGCACTGAAGTGACCTCCTCAGGAAACAAGCTTAGACAAGTGTGGTCCTGCTTCACTGATGTGGTTCAAAGGAAAGCAGAGCAATAGATTTGGCATTATTGCTTAGGAAATATATCAGGTGTGGAGAACATTTAGCCTTCCAGATGCTGCTGAACTGAATTCTGCATCATCCCAGGCCATTGGCTTGCTGGGGCTGATGGGAGTTTAGAAAATTTCCCGCGCACCTGAAATACATGATAAATAGAAAATTTGCTTTCAACATGCTTTTTGAATTGCTGATTCAAAACAATCCACCTTGGTAATGTGGTTAGAAAGGGAAGCCAAACAGGCAGCTACTGCAGGCAGAAAATTATTCTGTCTCCTCAGTGGACAAATGGTTTATAGAACTATGAAGAATGACATCCTATGTCCTTTTAAAATGTGTTTTTTTTTTTGTGGGGGTGAGTTAGTTTTTATTTTGGTAATATATTTTGTGGTTTTATATTCTTATTTTGTTCTGTGAACTGCCCTGAGACCTCTGGGTATAGGGCAGTATATTAATTTTAATAATAATAATACTAATGATGGTGGATTCAAAGATTCCCGAAGGCTTGTGCACAAAAATTTCTGAAACCGCTCCTGACTGTGGGTTCTTCATCTCATCCCACTTCCAGGAGTAGCTTCTCATAAGAGGAATTCTGAAGTACTAAGATCTACATGCAAGTTTTGTGCATAGCCCTTTGGATCTCACCTAACATGGTTAATGTTTATTAAATATTAATGACTTTATATAAGTTACTCTGTAAACATATCTGCATTAGAGGTCTCCTGTTTATTTGCTTTCCCTAGGCTACAGTTCTTTCCCCCACCCATACAAAATAAACGACAGCATTCAGGACATTAGGGAACTCTTACTAATAATAGTAGTTATTTATAATAATAGTAATAATAGGTTTCATAAACAGGAAAAACCAATAAACTTTAAAGTCTATTTTTAAATAACAGCTAAGCAAGTTATGGGAAGAGGGAGAACACCAGTTTTTCCAGATATCCCACTTATGAATCCAGAAGTTCAATTCTCCGTAAGAAATATGTGAATCCGGTGGCCATCTCACTATATACTATAAACTGGAACCTTTCTGAAGATCAGTCACACTCCTACTATATACTTCAATAATGGGATGGTTTTTCGAGTTTTATCTCTAGGTGATTTGCAGCAAACTAACAACAAAGTTTTATTCCCACTTGTTTAGTGATAGCAACACCCTTCCTAGCCCTTTCCACCTAAGGCTGCTGAGATGAAGGTATATAACTAGAAGTGGACTTTGGGTTATGAAAGGCCTGTCTGCTCCCTTTAATTCTGGTACAGAAACCTAATTCCAAAGCTCTGGATGTGTTCAGAGGCATACTTTCCTTTAATTCATCTGTATGTCATTTACATCTGGTTCTCATTGTTAGACCTCAGAGTTTTAGTAAAGTCTGCTCACCCTGATTTACATTGCCAATGGCATCTTCAACAAAGAAATTTTGAAATGAAATTGATGGTATCTAAATTTCAGGTGTGCTACTGTAACTTTTCACCAAAGCTTTAAGGTTTTCCATTAATTTTGAATCGAAAGCTTAGAATCTTAAACATTAAGAACTCTGAAATAAGGAGGAAAAAACCATGGACATACCTGCTTTAGATTTTGATTTGTTCTTCAGAATCATCTGTCGATCTTTAGGAGCATCATCACCCCCTGCATTCAATCTACGGTTGGTTCTGAGAGAAGCAGAAATAGGTGCTACAAGTGCATCAACTCTTCTACCTCTTCTGCTTATTTTCTCATTGGCTATAGCTAGCTTTCCAACATCTACATTTTGTTTTTCCTGAAAATCTTCCTTTTCAGGAAGGTTGTGCTTTCTTCTGACAGACATGAAAGGTGTCACTATTTTAATTTTGTTTCTTCTGCCACATTTTTCAAGTTTCCCTTTTCCAGTTGCATCATTTTCACTGGCAGTTTCACCTTTGTCTGGAGGTGGTGATGTTAGAGTGATGCTTACTTTGAGAGAAGGGTGTACCCGTGATGGAGTTCTTTTTACTCTCTTCCCCTTTGATTGGTTTTGGAAAACTGAACTACTTTCCAAAGACATCTTCTTATCTTTTACAAAAGAGACCTTTCTGTTGTCACTTACTGGTTGGCCATTACTTTCTGTTGAGATTTCAGAAGGAACCGATTGCTTTCTTCTACCTCTTTTGGAAACATTATCTATTGTCACACCTTTTAAAACTTCTGGCATGTCTTCTTGATTCCCAGTATCAAGCAATATGGGCTTTTTACTTGCAGAAACTGAGCTTGCTGCAATTGCCTCATCTGCTTTTCTTCTTCTGCCTCTACGTGGCAGATTCTCACTTGCAACAGTTGCAATTTCCAAAGCCTCACTTGGCTGTTCCACAGCACCTTTGCTTTTGGTTGAGGATGGCAATGGTAAAATGTTATTTTTGAGGGGAGAAAGAGCTGTTACCTGGCATTCAGGAACAGCTCTTCTTCCCCTGCCCCTTTTTGGTTGATTCTCTTTTACAGTGACAAGCATATTTTGGTCTTCTGTATCACCTGCCTGTTTACTGTCACATTCAGTGAGTATTTCAGGAGAAATGGTTTGTTTGTTTCTACCTCTCCTGAGTGGGTTTCTTCTGCCCCTTTCCAGCTGATTATCTTTTATGGTGACAACCATGGCTTGGTCTTTTCTATCAGCTGTCTGTTTACTTTCACATTCTATGGATGTTTCCTGAGAAATGTCTTGCTTGGTTTTCCCTCTCTTGGGCAGCATTCTCTTTGCTACTTTTTGCTTCCTTGCTGGACAATACTTTGCAGGAGTCTGCAAACCTTCCAAAGGCACCTCCTCAGTTTCATTAGGTTTCTCTTCTTTTTGAACTTCATCTAAAGAACACTTTCCTGGGGCAGAACTAATGCTGTTTGCTGTTGGGCCCTCATATGTAAGTGGAATGTCTTCCAGAGGCAATGTCACTGAACATACAGGAGGAGCAGCTCTTCTCCCCCTGCCCCTTTTTGGCTGATTCTCTTTTACAGTGACAAGCATATTTTGGTCTTCTGTATCACCTGCCTGTTTACTGTCGCATTCAGTGAGTATTTCAGGAGAAATGGTTTGTTTGTTTCTACCTCTCCTGAGTGGGTTTCTTCTGCCCCTTTCCAGCTGATTATCTTTTATGGTGACAACCATGGCTTGGTCTTTTCTATCAGCTGTCTGTTTACTTTCACATTCTATGGATGTTTCCTGAGAAATGTCTTGCTTGGTTTTCCCTCTCTTGGGCAGCATTCTCTTTGCTACTTTTTGCTTCCTTGCTGGACAATACTTTGCAGGAGTCTGCAAACCTTCCAAAGGCACCTCCTCAGTTTCATTAGGTTTCTCTTCTTTTTGAACTTCATCTAAAGAACACTTTCCTGGGGCAGAACTAATGCTGTTTGCTGTTGGGCCCTCATATGTAAGTGGAATGTCTTCCAGAGGCAATGTCACTGAACATACAGGAGGAGCAGCTCTTCTCCCCCTGCCCCTTTTTGGCTGATTCTCTTTTACAGTGACAAGCATATTTTGGTCTTCTGTATCACCTGCCTGTTTACTGTCGCATTCAGTGAGTATTTCAGGAGAAATGGTTTGTTTGTTTCTACCTCTCCTGAGTGGGTTTCTTCTGCCCCTTTCCAGCTGATTATCTTTTATGGTGACAACCATGGCTTGGTCTTTTCTATCAGCTGTCTGTTTACTTTCACATTCTATGGATGTTTCCTGAGAAATGTCTTGCTTGGTTTTCCCTCTCTTGGGCAGCATTCTCTTTGCTACTTTTTGCTTCCTTGCTGGACAATACTTTGCAGGAGTCTGCAAACCTTCCAAAGGCACCTCCTCAGTTTCATTAGGTTTCTCTTCTTTTTGAACTTCATCTAAAGAACACTTTCCTGGGGCAGAACTAATGCTGTTTGCTGTTGGGCCCTCATATGTAAGTGGAATGTCTTCCAGAGGCAATGTCACTGAACATACAGGAGCAGCTCTTCTCCCCCTGCCCCTTTTTGGCTGATTCTCTTTTACAGTGACAGGCATATTTTGGTCTTCTGTATCAGCTGCTTGTTTACTGTCACATTCAGTGAGTGTTTCAGGAGAGATGGTTTGTTTGCTTCTACCTCTCCTCGGTGGGTTTCCTTTTGCTATCTTCTGTCTTTTTGGTGGACTGTGCTCTAAAAGAGGTTGCTCACTTTCCAAGGGCATCTTAGGCATTTCATCAAGATTCTCTTTAGTCTGAGTTTCTTGCAAAGAACATTTTCCTTGGGTAGAACTAAAGCTGTCCACTGTTGGACTCTCTTTTGTAAGAGCAACGTTTTCCAAAAGAGGTGATATCTGGCATTCAGGAACAGCTCTTCTTCCCCTGCCCCTTTTTGGTCGATTCTCTTTTACAGTGACAAGCATATTTTGGTCTTCTGTATCAACTGTCTGTTTACTGTCACATTCTGTAGTTGTTTCCTGGGAAATGGCTCGCTTGATTCTTCCTCTCCTGGGTGCTACTGTCTGCCTTCTTGGTGGACTATGCTCCTCAGGAGTTTGCACACTTTCCAATGGCACCTTTTGCGCTTCATCAGGATTCTCTTCATTTTGAATTTCCTGCATGCCTGGCTGTGACGCAATGGAAGTACTCTTTTGTTCTTCATAAGCACCATCCTTATCTCCAAGCATATGTTTTTCCCCAAGTGATACAGAATTATCACACAGAAGATGAACTTTCATCCCTTTCCTTCTCCTAACATTATTTTCTTTAACATCTGTTGCAGTCTTTTCCAAAACCTGTGTTTTAGGTGTTGTGTGTCTTAGACTTTCCTTTTTAGCCTCATTAACATCTGTGTTTGTTGTAAACAATTCTGCTTGTATTGAAGCAGCCTTTCCTCTTCTATTTCTTTTAAGTATGACATTTTCAGCGCTTTCCACTCCTGAAGTTTCAAATTTTTGGTTTTTTATTTTGTCTTGTATTTCTGCATTTTCTTCTAATTCTAAACTTGCCTTAGTTTGTTGAGCTGCCTTTCCCCCCTCACTTTCAACTGCAGATGTGTTGCTTTCAGATTCTTGCTTTAGATTTATTTCAGTGATGTTCTGGTCAAAGTTTTCATTAGCCTGCACACAATTGACTGATTCTGCTCTCTGGGTGCTGCTTGTATGCCTCTGTGTATTTTTTGCATCATGTTCTTTTACGGATCTGGATTCATCAGCTTCCCCTCTTCTAGTTCTTCTAGCTGAAGGCAATGGTCCAATGATTTCTATATCTACTGCCCCAGAATTTGCAACTGTTTTTTTCACAAAATCAATTTTGTGTCCGTTTTCAGAGTCCATTCCCTTTAGCTGATGGCTTTCTGAAACACACTTTATTTCAACAGGTTCTATCACTGCTTCTGATTTTAATTCACTAAATGTGTTACATGCAACATGTCCCAACTTGTCTTTTAATTCTGAAATATTTTTACTGTTGTCCTTTGGTTTTGGCAAAGGAGATATTCGTTTAGGTGATGATTCCAGTTTTGCTTCTTTATTTTCACAGTCATTTCTCATGGACTCTTAAAAAAGAAAAGCACATTCAATGTTATTTCTCAGGATATGGTGATTGTGAAGAGTAGTAAACACACTTATTAGCCAAGAAGTCCCAGAGGAATACTACATTGCTTCATAAATTTGCTTTTATATTTTGCCACGTGATATTTATATCTTGTGCTATTAATCATTCTTAACTTTAACAATACACCACTATTTGCAGATTATGCCACTTTACAGTGCTTTCCCAAACCTTCATATTCCAGAATCTCATAAATAAAATTATTCAAGTTTTGTTGTAATTATGAAGAATGCTTCAAGATGAATAAAATGCAACCAAGTTAAGCACTTCTTAGCCACACATAGCCTTAGAAATACTAAGTTACATTTAGAATGGGCTCACGATTTCACCTAAACATTACTTAGTGATGGGTTCTTGTAGTCCTATGCTGGAATTCAAATCCAATGTGTGCCGTTAGATGAGCCCTGGCTTGTTTGTTCAAAAGAACCCTTTGCACAGAGCTCCCACACTTACAACCTAATGTGCATTATCTATACACTCAAGAATCAATGTGTAAAAATCATGCAAGTCAGCTTCATCCATTACCCTTTCAGATATTCTAAAAAAGGTGAAGGTAAAGGACCCCTGACAGTTAAGTCTAGTCGCAAACGACTCTGGGGTTGGGGCGCTCATTTTGCTTTACTGGCAGAGGGAGCTGACGTTTGTCCACAGACAGTTTTTCCGGGTAATGTAGCCAGCATGACTAAGTCGCTTCTGGCGAAACCAGAGCAGCGCACAGAAACGCCGTTTACCTTCCCGCCTGTTTATCTACTTGCACTTTGACGTGCTTCCGAACTGCTAGGTTGGCAGGAACTGGGATGGAGAAACGGGAGCTCACCCCGTCGCGGGAATTCGAACCGCCAACCTTTTGATCGGCAAGCCCAAGTCTTAGTGGTTTAGACCACAGCACCAGCTGTGTCCCATTCAGATATACTGCAAGCATCAAATTGGAACACCAGTAAAATAAGGATCCCATTTTCAATCAGTCGCTTTCCTATTGCCATTGTGTGCTTTAGGACATAAGGTGCACATAAAGCGGTACAATGACAACAGATTTCGATGCCCACACATTAAAAAAATTAATCTCTATAACTGGACCTAATTAATTCGTTCCGCAAGTCTCTTCGTCTTGCGGTTTTTTCGTCTTGCGATGCACGGTTTCCCATAGGAATGCATTGAAAATCAATTAATGCGTTCCTAGGGAAACCGCCTTCAGACCAGGTCCGGGGACAGTCTGTCCCCGGACCTCTTCTGAAGGCTGGGGGGGGGGGTACAAGGGCTTTTCTTCCCACCCCCAGCATTTTAAAAAACCCTGGGACAGCGGAGGACTTCTCCGCTGTCTGGGGCGATCTTAAAATGCTGGCGGGCGGCATTTTAAAATCGCCCCGGACAGCGGAGGACTTCTCCGCTGTCCGGGGCGATTTAAAAGCCCCTGGGAAGGCAGGCAGGGGGGACAAAGACTTTCGCCCCCTGCCCGCCTTCAGAAGGTGTTCCCGCCCCCCGCCCCGCAACAGCGTTCCGAAGTGGGGCGGCTGGGGCAGGTGTCCCCGCCCCCCCTCCCCGCTTCGGAACAGCGTTCCGAAGTGGGGCGGCTGGGGCAGGTGTCCCCGCCCCCCTCCCCGCTTTGGAACAGCGTTCCGAAGTGGGGCGGCTGGGGCAGGTGTCCCCGCCCCCCCTCCCCGCTTCGGAACAGCGTTCCGAAGTGGGGCGGCTGGGGCAGGTGTTCCCGCCCCCCCCCCCTTCGGAACAGCGTTTTAAAATGCTGGGGGTCGGGAGCGAAGCGCTGCCGACCCCCAGCATTTTAAAATCTTCCCGGGACACGGGGAGATTTTAAAATGCTGGGGCTCGGCAGCGCTTCGCTCCCGACCCCCAGCATTTTAAAACCTCCCCGGGACACGGGGAGATTTTAAAATGCTGGGGGTCGGCAGCAAACGCTTCGCTCCCAACCCCCAGCATTTTAAAATCTCCCCGGGACAGAGACTTCTCTGCTGTCCCTTGGAGATTTTAAAATGCTGGGGGTCGGCAGCGAACGCTTCGCTCCCGCCCGCCAGCATTTTAAGATCGCCCGGGGCAGGCGGGGGGAAGGCAGGCGGGGGGGAGCAAAGACTTTTGCCCCCCGCCGGCCTTCAGAAGAGGTCCTCTTCTGAAGGCCGGCTGTGGGCGAAAGTCTTTGCTCCCGACCGCCAGCATTTCCCTATGGGCTTTCGTCTTGCGATGCAAGCCCATAGGGAAATTCGTCTTGCGAAGCGCCTCCAAAACAGAAAACCCTTTCGTCTTGCGGGTTTTCCGTCTTGCGAGGCATTCGTCTTGCGGGGTACCACTGTAGTTTGTTTGCAATTGGGAGCAAGGGAAAACATAACTATTAAGAATTCATTCTCTTTGCTTGACTGCTCCCCAGAAGAACAGTCTTATATACAGTGCAATCCCAGACTACAACATCACACAAGATTTTCAAACATTAATGTTCATGGCAGTTTACAGCCACATGGTAGTTTATCACCCATTAGTCTGAACAAACTGTGATAGCTGTTGATGATGTATCAATTCCTCTTCCCGCTAATGATTTATTACATGCTACCTTTACAGATGGGGACACGGGTGGCGCTGTGGGTTAAACCACAGAGCCTAGGACTTGCCGATCAGAAGGTTGGTGGTTTGAATCCCCGTGACGGGGTGAGCTCCCATTGCTCGGTCCCTGCTCCTGCCAACCTAGCAGTTCAAAAGCACATCAAAGTGCAAGTAGATAAATAGGTACTGCTGTGGCGGGAAGGTAAATGGCGTTTCCATGCCAGAAGCGTCTTAGTCATGCTGGCTACATGACCCGGAAGCTGTACGCCGGTTCCCTCTGCCAATAAAGCGAGATGAGCGCTGCAACCCCAGAGTCGGTCACGACTGGACCTAATGGTCAGGGGCCCCTTTACCAAATGCAAGAGAAGGTACCCATGCTGAAAGATGGCAGCAGGAACACAAGAAGCCCTACCAATGTTGCTGGAGCACATGCCTTGGAAGCAGAGCATAAACCCTTTCAATAAGGACTCATTTTCTCCAGGGAAGCAGAAATGAACAGATACTAATGGTCAGGGGTCGCTTTACCTTTACCGATTAGTAGGCAAAGAAAGAAAGATGCCATGAAGACATTTTCAACTTTAAATTATACTAGTATTCTATAAATCTATATTGCATGGTTCAATAAACCCACATACATTCTTGCAATAGGGAAGCGAGCACCTATGCTTCCATGTAAAATCCTGATTTCCTTCCCAGTCTCCAAGAAGTAAGATTCTTTCACTCTGGCAAGCTGTGCTTCCGTAAAAAAACGCAGCAACTGTCAACAAAAATCAGGCAGGAACAGAGGAACTACACCTCTTTTCTTCTCTATATTGAAGTATAGAAAATTTAAAAATATAATGAAGAGGGAAGGTTCGGACCTGATCCCTGCATCAAGTCTTGATTGGGCCCAGTGCTAGCCAATGAAAGCTGCAAGACTGGCTTGGGATCCATCAGTTCTGGGCTATCTCAGCCCTACCCCTTGGAACACCCTATTTGTGGCTTTCTGCTGGGAGGGGGTTCTCTGACTGGCTCAGCATGAAGAGTAGGGCAGCGGGACACCTGTGCTCAATTCAAACCCCCAGTATTATATATTTTGAAACACTTGGGGAAAGGGCCTTATTAGGGCTCTGCATATATGCTGCTACACTACAAGCACTGAGTTCACTACAAGATCTCACTAGCTAGTTCGAATGATTTCTAACTAGAAATGGACCTTCAGTACCCAGCATACCCATTTCCCCCGTTGCTGAGAATAGCAAAACAGAATTAAGCAAATCTAATCTAAATTTAAAAACCCATCATTGTGGGGTGGGAGAGGGCGGAATTAAAAGACTAGTTCATAATTAAGACTAATATGAGTTTGAGAAATTACTAAATTCACATGCTTCCAGATTAAACAGGTAAATAGGGATTTTAGCAAAAGAGCAACTTTCATTCGGGGGCATTTAAAACCAGTATTAGTATGATGAAATGACTGCGTATTTTTGGACCATTATATGATGGTATCACTACTGTATTACACTTGGTTTAGATATTGACCTACCTTTAAAATAATATCACAGTGCCATCTGTTGGCAAAACTGAGAGTTGGTAAATTGGCATGGATAAAAATCTTACTATAGTCAAGAATGGGTAAGTTGCCAATGTTAAAAACCACTTAGTGCCTTATATTCATCACTTTCCTGTATGCATGTTCGCAATATAATTTTCTGGCAATTAGGGATTGATAAGACTGAGCAGCTTTTATTTCTTAAAGTTTTACTGTACACCTAATGCTGTACTACAGACAAACACACACTATAGGTTTTACATACAATTTAAAAAATGCTAGCTATTAAATCTGCCCAGATTTGCATATAAAAATAGTTAAATGCAAGCGGAAAGCTTATTTTGATCATGCGGTGACTGTTTCTGACTAACAGATGTGCTGTGTGAGGAAAAGCAACTAACTCCTAATCTGTTGTCACTTCCTCATGCCTGGGAGCAGAATGAACCAGAGCTAGAACTAGGGTAATCTGGATGTGCCCAAGGATACTCAATTGGGAGCTTTGATCTTAGCAAAGGCCCAAAAGGGCTTTGCAAGATTATTCTCTCAGACTGCTCCCCCTGCTCCTTGCAGGTTGTGCATTCCTACAGCTCTGAGCGTCTTGCTGGGTTCAATATCACCTAGGGTTAGTCCAGTCCTAACCTTACACTTTTAGAGGACTGGGAGCATATCAGAGTAGCATGCTGCAGTGAAACAAGAAGGCTATTGCCATCCTGCCCTGCTTGTGGGCTTCCCATAGTGATCCGGTTGGCTACTCCGGGAAACAGTATGTTGGCCCAGAAAGCCTTTGGGTTAGCTCCAGCAGGTCTTCTTAAAAAGTTAACAAAACAGCACCAATCTATTTTATCCTTCCATTCACAGTTCTGTGGATCAAAGCCATAAGAAAGTCTTATAGCAAGTGCCATCTTAGGATGTGAACTTCCTCATGTGATAGGATAAATATATCTTAAGATGGCACTAGCAGCCAATGGTTTTTTACGAAATATACTTGGAACTTTGTGACATACATGCACTTTCTCCATTACTACAGCTTTATCCTTGCAAAAACATAGATACGTTGAGATATATTGACTAGTTGAAGGGCACCAAGTAAGATTCATGGATGAGCAGAGATTTAAACATAGGTCTTTCTGGCCCGTCACTGACTTAAACAGAATGCTACTTTGTACAAACTAGGTTTGATTTTGTTAGAACAGCATGTGTTTGTTTCAGACAGTAAAACCAACCAAGTTCTTTATATGACCAATCCAACCATTTTCCATGGGATGCAAGTGAACTCCTTATAGGCTTGCAAAATATTTGGTACTGTACAAGAAAAAAAATCATTTCACCAAAACACTAACAATTTACCTGTAAAACTTTCATTTAAGTCATCATGTTTCTTCAAAGGATAGTTGATCATCACTTTAGGGACTTGTACAGCAGCATTCACAATACTGGTATGAGCTTTTCCAATCACAATTGGAGCAGGGGAATTTGCATATCCTGTAGTAAAGTGACCCTGGACTTTTCTTATTGGCGTTTTTAGCATGGAAACATTGTTCTGAAAACAAAATATACAATTAAACCTTTGAGTCTGATCACTGAGGCTCAGAGTGCATGTAAGTCCTGGTGCTCGCAGCTCAATTACCATTTACTTCAAAGTTGGATACAATTCTGAATGTCAAGTCCAGCATGCACAATAAATCCAAGCAAAAAAAAGCAGACAGAGCTTTCATCCATTTTTCCTTCTTGAAACATTTTGCTGCTTGGCAGCAGCAGAAACTACAAACATAGAGCTCACATCTGGCCAGTCACATCTTGCCTCCCCAACAACATACTAAAAATTCTCAGTGCATTGTTGCACTGTTGCTTAGGGTGGCTTTTGCCAATTCTAAGTCATTTCCATCCTTTTACTTAAGTAGTACTGAGAAAAGACTGCAAGAATAGCATGGGAAATCCAATTTTGCATATCTTATTTGATAAAGTCCATTTATGTATGTATTTAATATAGAGGTGTTTGATAATAAGAGAATAATAGTACAGAATGGTATTCAAACTGCTTAACATCCTGTAAGGCTACAAGAGTATTACACCCATATTACAGATTAGATGCTTGACAGAGTATGGCTGATCCAATGATTTCGTGGCTGAACTAAAGTTTGAACTGAACCTTCCTGGTTCATTACATGCTGTTAACTAACTACATTACATTAAGCAGCATGAATTCTAAAGGACTTAATTGTAATTGTAGTAGTTTGAATATAGAAAACTCTCTTTATTCCTAAAGTAATCAAATAGTAATTCATAGTTTGAATTATTATAATACAAGAGGAAAGCTGTGTGAAAGGCACTTGAAAACTTTTCACTTGTGGCTACATTTCCTCTCCACATATGTATCTTCTGGCTCTTTCTCTCATTGCAAAAAGCTAATATTACGTTGGAAATGCTTTAGAAGTGTCTACCCATTTACTTTCAGGATACTGGGTACTTGGTAATTGTTTGACAACAAACAGTAAGATGTAGTCCTGTTTCTCAAGCGGAGATCTGCTTTGCATGTGCGCAGACAATGTTGGCTAGAAGCCATTGTTCTTACAGATCATTCAGCCTGTTTTACTTAACCTACAAGCTTTTAAGTAGCAAACACAGCTCTTAAAACATTATTTCTTTTTGCTTGTGGCCCAGTGTGTGGGCAAGCCACTTTGGTTTGTGGACAAAACATGGTCTTGCTCCATCTACCAGACATTGGCTGCCTTTCTACTTGCTCTCATCATGCACCTAGAATTCATCTCCATTCATTTTACCATATCCTCTCTCAAAAGAAAATATGATGCATACTCATTAACATTAGCAACATCAACTTATCCATAATTTTCCCAAGCCTAGTTTTAACCTACTTTACAAACTGCTGTGCTTTATATTACTCATATATACTCCAATGTGGTAATTCAGGCTGGTTTCATTATCCAAAAGGCATGCACACCAAGAGAACACATCTCCAAACTCAGAGTAGGGGGAAAGAATCTGATCTGCACATTTGCTCTGGAATTCCATGCAATTATTGGGGGGGGGGGGCAAGGTGGAGGACATTTGAAGCTGCCTTATACAAAGCAGAACTATTGGTCCATCCATCCCAGTGATGTCTATTCTGACTTGGTGGAATAGATCTCAAGTTGTCTAGAAGTGCCAGGGACTGAAACTGGTACTTCATGGATACAGACCATCTATCAAAAAGCTAAAGGCCCTTCCCATCCCTGGTTTCAAAGAATTCCAGACTCTGGCATTTAATGACTGGAAAATGGAATGCTTCAATATATTTACTAAATGCAGGGTATTAGTTTTGATCACTGCTAGAGAATTACCTTTGATGGTTTTGTTGAGTTCTTCTTGGCTGACCTCTTCTTGGCTGATCTTTTAAGACCACATTTTGCAGCACTGCTTACTTGAGATTTTGGAACACCCTGTTTCACTATATCTGCCCAAGACTTTGCAACTGGAATGATAATTGTTCAAGATTGCTAGTTATTTCTATGCTTAAAACACATTTTTAATAAAACCAACATTTTCTAGATTTGTAGATTCATTTGTTCTAATGCATTTTTAAGCCAGGGTTGTCAGCCTGATGCCCATGAAGGCTTTCATTAGTACCTCTGGACATGTGCCAATTCCAAGCTTTATTTTTTTAATTAAAAAACCCACAACTGTCTAGCCCTCCCACAAATAGGGGACAAAATGTGCATGTATCTTCTAAGCCAGTGTTTCTCAAACTTGGTCCCATCATCCCTGACCACTGGTCTTGCTAGCTAGGGATTATGGGAGTTGTGTGCCAACAACAGCTGGGGGCCCAAGTTTGAGCAATTTCTGTGAAATGAAATTGAGTGTGGTGTGACCACCTTGTATATTTGTCCTGGTACTGAGTAATGTCCCGTTACAGCATTGGTGTTATCTCCACAATCAGGATTAGTAGGACCTAAATGACTTCCCATGGTTAGCATAAGATTTGAGGGTGGCTCTCTCTCTAATTCTGTGTTAGACCATACTCCTTATTGTAGCCATTTGGTGTTAGGCCACACATCTCTCATAGTAGCTATTTTGTGATGGGCACCCTCACTCTATCAAAATTCAAACTGTGCCCACTGATCCAAAAAGGCTGGTAAACCCTGCAGTCTTTTAGAATACTATATGCTGTATCTGATTGTTTTGTGGAACATCAAAAGACACTAACAAAGCAATAATGACAAACCTATCAAGTTGGCTTTGGAAGCCCCACTTTGCCTTTTAGAGTGAATTACACCCATTACTCCACTTCTCCTACACAAAGAACTTCTTGGAGTAGCATTTTTGCTCCTCTTTGTTGAACGAGCAGCTTTGCATTCTTGAACAGTAGGTTCAGATGTCTTTACTTCAGTGAACTCTTCTTCATCTCCGTTCATCTGACTGGAAAGAGCATCCTGTGCTTCTGAAGGTGGGCTGGTAACATGAGAAACTGAAAAGCGACCTCTTCTTTGGGGTGCATCAAAAGAAAAAGTGGCTGGGGGCGAAGCAACCGGAGACCTGCGTGCTGGAGGCGAGGCAACCGGTGACCTGCGTGCTGGAGGTGAGGCAACTGGAGACCTGCGTGCTGCGGGCGAGGCAACCGGAGACCGGCGTGCTGCGGGCGAGGCAATTGAAGACCGGCGTGCTGCGGGAGAGGCAACCGAAGATTTGCGTGCTGTGGGCGAGGCAACCAAAGACTTGCGTGCTGCGGGTGAGGCAACCGGAGACCTGCGTGCTGTGGGCGAGGCAACTGGAGACCTGCGTGCTGAGGGTGAGGCAGCATTCTTAGATGAACTATTCTCATGCTGAACCCCTTCAGGGAAACTCTGTAGAGAAAGAAGAGGGATTTTTTAAAAAGTTAATACAAAGAACTTCTAATGAGATATCAAATGTGGCATAGCACATAAGCAGAACTTAAACTGAGGAGACCTGAATTTGGGAATCTAGTGTACCACTTAGGTTTACAACCGTATCATACTGCAGTGGTTGAATAGATAAAATGTTCTCTATGTTGTCCTGAGATCCTTAGAGGAAGTACAGGATAGCAATTTGAAGTATAAATATCCACTTACAGATTTCAGTAGTTGCCCAGGAACTAAGTAGTTGTAACTGGTACTTCATTCAAGTGCATCTCCTTACTATAACATCTGCACAAGCTGGTTTGTTAAGACAAATTATTTTGGACATCTACATTGGCAACCGTGCCCCTATTATCTACAGAAAAGCATGTGAAGTTAGAGCTACATACTTTGACACACAAACTGTTAAGTGCTCCTTTTCAATTAACCTTTCTTTCTTGGGTAAATAGGGATAAGAAACCTTTTGGTGTCCTGCAGGTAGCAGGACCCCCCTTTGGCACCCATGAAATACCTCAGTAAGTATCTCATCAAAAATCCACAATACATAAGAAATAGCTTGCTCTTCTTGCTCAGTTTGTTTGCACTTAGCCAGCTACACCTATGAACATGTCCACATGTCACTGGATGCCAGGATTAAAGTATAAAGAGCTTCTTCCTGGGAGAGAATGCAGTAGTGGTTGGTGCATGTGCTCATGTCTTCACTAATGGGGTGGCATGTCTGCATCATTCTATAATTATGTCTCTTTTTCCATACTTTTAGACTTAGCAGCCATTTTATAATAAAAAGCTAACCCGCGGCAGCCATTTTGTGATTAGCAAGAACAGCACTTTCTCCAAATTTAAGATGGGCTCACTGGTTCAAAGTTTGGCGACTTCTGGCCTAACTCATATCAGCTCCAGTGAGTAGAGCCAATGGTTAATGATGATGAGAGCTATAATCCACCAAAATCTGGAAGGCCAGACACATGAAGAGGCCTAGGAAGAAACCACACAGACACACATCATGTCCTAGCCCAGAGAAAAGGAACCTTTTTGGATCCACAGGCCAGTCTAGCAGGCCAAATTTTACAAGTGTGCGGGGCCATCCTCCTGCTGAAATCACAAATGATGTCAAGGGATTTGGTGCTCTGAAACCCCAAATTTAAGACTTCAAAGCACTAGCAGGCAGCAAGGCACTGTTAAAAGCGACGTGTTTTTCCACATCATTTCAATAGTTGTTTCTTTGTAAATCCAGTTGCTGAAATGAAAGGAGGGACATGACACCTGAACCAAGTAGGAACATCTTCGCTTTGCATCAGCCACTGGGTTCCTGCTTTGTGCACTGCTTCAAAGGCTCCCAACAACCAGCTGATTGTTGGGTGCTTCGGAAGGGACTTAAGCTGGTTTGGCCAACTGCCTCCCTCACTTGTGGGCCAATGGGGAAGCCTGTCAAGCCAAGATTGGCCTGCAAGCCAGAGGTTCCTCAAACCTGTCCTAGCCCTTCTCCTTAAATGAGAGCTTTCCTCCTCCTTTTTTAAAGGGCACTGTCAAGCCAAAATTAAGAACT
This sequence comes from Podarcis bocagei, assembly GCF_964188305.1. Classification (NCBI taxonomy): domain Eukaryota; kingdom Metazoa; phylum Chordata; class Lepidosauria; order Squamata; family Lacertidae; genus Podarcis; species Podarcis bocagei. The sequence continues at coordinate 92,686,978 of NC_138131.1, read as the reverse complement.
TTTATTCAGTGAGAATGCACTGCATTCATTCAAGTAGACATCTTTTCTGCTCATTTCTTTTAAATAAGATAAAACACTTATCTTTGAGAGGCCTTCCTCAAACGAAGCACAGGACAGCACACAACATGATAAAATGAAATACAATCACTACAACTACTAAATAGAAAAACCACAATACAGAACAGTAACATCAAACTACTTGCTCCAACCCACGATGGAGTCATGTTGTCCCTTGCTGCAATTTTATTTATTTTTACTCATAATCCAACTTTTAATAAAAATGCCAGTTCTCAAGAGTTATTGTACAGCAGGTGAAAACAAGGGAGTGGGGCTAGACCCCACTCATCCCATGGTGGAAACAAGTCTTCCCTTGCTAGCATTTGTCAGGGAACAAGACCTCTGAAGCAAATGGTCAAGCAACTGGAACTTGCTCAACCCACGCTGGAAATAATATTTCCCTGCATTCAAGATCATAAACCTGTCTCAAGGACACTTCATTTACCCTGACAACTTCTGAATTAAAAATTTTTAGGCAGGGATCCAATACCTACTTACTTGTAAGCCCCATTGGAAGGAATGGATAATATCCAATTATATTGTGGCATTAGAACAAATTTACTCTCAAGGGGGCCTTCTTCCCTGCACCCCAGCTCTCATGTGTCCACCAATCCTGCTTCAAAGTCTTTGGACCCTCTGGAGATTTGGTGCGGGGGGGGGGCATACAGAGCAACAGGGGAAGGAGTTTTCTTACACAATGTTGGATTTCACCCAATGGGACTTATATCTAAGTATGCATGTACAGGATTGTTAGAAACACACACACACACACACGAAGAATGAGAAGCAGAAGACTTGATCTGGGTGCTTTTGAGGCATTTCAGTACAGAAAATTATTTACCTTGATTCGAGATTGTCTAAATTTCAAAACCGCTCGAGGCGAGTTTCCAAATGGCAAGCTCAGTCGTGCTGGAGTTGCACCTCTTTTAAGTGGTGAGTTTGGAGGTAAGCATTTATCAAACAGTTCAGGACTCAAGTGCCCACCAAAGGACACCCTCTTTCTCTTTCCAAGAGGCTGAATTAATATGTCAGGTTCTTCGTCCTTCCGCTTTTTAGGTGATTTCTTAACTTCTACAAAAGAGCAAAACATACCAAATTCAATATACCAAGTTACAAAGCTAATCAGAAGGTTGATTCATTTTAGGTAATTTATCTAAAAGAAAGACAGAAGAAAGTTATTCTGAATTCCAACATAAATATTTAGCTCCAATCACAAAGGGAGTAAAAGGTAAAAGTAAAGGACCCCTGGACAGTTAAGTCCAGTTGGCTTCAACTATGGAGTACGTCGCTCACCTCCGCTTTCATGCCGAGGGGGCCAGCATTTGTCTGCAGACAACTTTTCCAGGTCATGTGGCCAGCATGGCTAAACCACTTCTGGTGCAATGGTACACCATGACGGAAGCCAGAGAGCATGTAAATGCCATTTACCTTCCCACTGCAGTGGTACCTATTTAACTACTCGCACTTGTATGCTTTTGAACTGCTAGGTTGGCAGGAGCTGAGATAGAGCAATGGGAGCTCACCCCGTAGCACTGCTGACCTCATGATCAGCAAGAGGTTTGGTGGTTTCAGAATGTAAAGGTAGGCTATTGTTGATTTTTGTTTACTATGTTAAATAAGCAGGATTACTTGATAGCAGGGATAGACTAATTAATGAAATCTATTGGATTTGTCCAAAAACACGTAAAAATATAAGTTTTCAAATTGCCTTGATATTGAGGTATTTTGTACGTTTACCTGCAATGACGATGCTTTAGGTTATATGAAATACTTTTAAAGTGTGAAAGCTGACATGGAACTTGCTAATAAACAATAATAATAAACAAATATTATTATTGGAACCAAATGGAGAATGAGGTATCCTATTCAAACTTGTAGTTGGCTAAAATAAGGAACATCACAGAAACTGATATAATGACCAAGAAGATAGTTAAGTGATGAAAAAGATTTTTTTCTTCTGTGAATTGGTTACTACATACTGAGTGTCAGTATAATTTGAATATTATTTATTGTTAATTCATTGTTTTCTGGAGTGATAACTAAAATTTCATCTTTTATGTATTTGCACCAATTCAAGAGCACTGGAGATTTTTTTCTGTGCATACAAAAACCTGTCACAAAAGATTGCAGGTCTTTTGGACCCCCCTGATTAACTTTTAGTCTAGGGCATGGATAGGCAAACTAAGGCCCAGGGGACAGATCCGGCCCAATTGCCTTCTCAATCCAGCCCGTGGATGGTCTGGGAATCAGCATGTTTTTACATGAGTAGAATGTGTGCTTTTATTTAAAATACATCTCTGGGTTATTTGTGGGGAATAGGAATTCGTTCACCCCCCCCCCCATATAGTCCGGTCGCCCACAAGGTCTGAAGGACAGTGGACCAGCCCCCTGCTGAAAAAATTTGCTGCCCCCTGGTCTAGGGGGTTATTTCTGCTCCAGGTTTGTTTTGTCCTGACAGAAGACTTAACATACTCATAGTTAAAATCTGCAATACTGATTTCATATTTGTAATGTTCTATAGGGTTATACTGAAACTCCTTCTACTGCGCTCCAGTAGAAGATCCCTAACAGAAACTTAGGCATTTGTTTCTGTTTCTGTTTTGCTTTCTCTTTTCTTAACACTGTCAGGTCACATATTCCGAATAGTTTTTGTTAAACTCTTGGTGATACCAACAGAAGCCTATTTTTAAAACCATAGTCACTTTGAAACTCACCTACAGGTGGTACCTAACACCAAGGAAACTAGCGCTAATACACCCAGGAACCTCACCAAAATGCTGGAGAGGGTGCACCTCCACAGGCACATACTTCCACATGTGGTGGGAGTGTCCCAAAATCCAACTGTTCTGGACAACAGCCATACAAGAAATTTGTAAAATAACTAAGCAAGTAATAGACACCACCCCAGAATTGGCCCTACTAAACATCTTCCAAGACAACAATGCCCATTTACACCACAAAGAACTCATAACCCACCTGCTCTCAGCAGCCAGAAACACCATAACCAGACACTGGAGAGACCTGTCAGGAGTAAGCATGGACCAATGGTACCAAATAGTATGGGAAACAGCCCTACTAGAAAAATTAACTAATAAACTGAAACTGACACGGGGACAAACAGAAGAAGATGCCTTCACCCCGGTATGGCTCCCCTTTATCACACACACAGCCCAACAGGACAATGACAATAATCCACCAACAGCATACAAATCAATATGGCTAACCTGATCCAAAACACCCACCCACCTCACTCACACACGAAAACCAAGATCACCACAGCCAATCACAAGCAAACAATCACACCCTAGGCCAACCCCAACCTCTCTCACCACCAAAGGAACACAAGTGAACAACAAAAGCACGCTGACACCAAACTCTACATACATTAAACATAATAGAAACACCGCCACCCAATCCCACCCTTATCCATCTTCCCTCTCTCCACCCCCCTTTCTTTTTCTCTCCTTTTTTTATTTTTATTTTTATTTTTATTTTCTTCTCCCCCTAATGCCTCAACAAATGAAACGGATTTGTAAAAATGTTACATGGGGAAAAAATATATATGAGGCACTACACTTCTGTAAAACAAGAAAATCCTTAATAAAATATTTTAAAAACTCTTAAAAAAAAAAAAAAGTTACAGCTGTTCATGCCATCCAGCCTAGAAGGCTCCCTCCCTTCTGGCGCCGACCGAAGGGCAAGAGGCATGCTGATGGTTGGGGTGACCAGTGATTTCCCTACAGATATTCATAGAATCATAGAACTGTAAATGATCATGAAGAATCATCTAGTGCAACTCCCCCTGAAATGCAGGAATATGCAGCTGTCCCATCCAGAGATTAAACCTGCAACCTTGGCATTATCAGCACCACACTCTAACCAATTCATCCATATTAAGCATTAAATATCTGTTCTTTTTAAACATATGTCGTCCCTCCCCCCATCTTTTTTAAAAAAGGGAAGCTGGCTTATGCCAAGTCTGAAACTTCACCCATTCAGTAGCAGGGATGAGAGGCAGAATTTGGTTCAGGTCATATTTAAAGGCCTACAGAGGCAAGCATGAAGAAAGGCAGGACGATCATGGGTTCATCTCCAGATGTTTCACAAGAAAATACACGCTGCCCCCTGGTATCGACCCTGCTGCAGTCCGCTCCTCCCTTTCCCCCGATGGCATGTTGACGATAGAGGCTCCTTTGCCCAAGCCGGCCATTCAGTCTGCTGAAATCCAGATCCCTGTCACCTTTGAGGCGCATGCCCAAATCACTCCGTCAGGAGCCAAGAAACCAGAAGAGGCTCCCAAGGTGTAATTGACGGGTGGGAGTTTACCACTCGGGTTTCGAAAACGGGCAAACCCTCCTGTATCCCTTTTTTTGTAAAGACAGAGACCTCTGCAACAGCGCCACAAATAAAGTTGTGTTTTTTTAAACCCCCCCCCCAAAAAAAACAAAAAAAACCAAAACCATAGTCACTTTGAAGTAAATCATCCCCCCCCCCCAGTATGCCCTTAAAGAGGTCTCTTGGACCTAAATACAAGACTGATAGTCAGAAAATGAGTGTATGATGACACTTCAGTATCAAAATAGTAAGGATACTTTCTGTTAAAGTAAGATTTTAAAAACAGAACTAGTAAGAGATAAAAATTGAGAAAAATCTGTTGGGGTTATTTTTAGTGCACTGTACTTCTCTTAATCGTAGTAACCAAATTCCTTTGGTATTCATACAAGTTTTATAAATAGAATAACCAACAGACTTTGAATAAAACTACATAAAGAGAGCAAAATTACAAGTTCAAGAAAAAGTCATGACAAATTTCTGAAACAATCTCAAAATGATAGTCTTAGGCTTGTACTGCAAGTATTTACCTGACTTTCTTTTTATAATAAATGCGCTTGTCACATTCAGTTCTGAAGCAGTCTCACCCTCTGCTGGCACTGGTACATTATTTTCATGACCTGGTATATAGTGTTTATTATCAAAACTCTGGTTGTGGGCCTTCATTGTTGGTTCTTTTATTTTATCATCCTCCTCCTCCTCCTGGAGCCAGTTTCCCTCTTTTTCAGGTGGCTGGTTAGGTGTGCACATGCAACCTGTTCCAGAAGTATCTACAGGAACTTCTAATGACTCCTCTGAATTGATATGCATCTGCTCTGTAGAAAAACGCCCATTTAAAAAGTCTTCATTTTGCTTAATGCTCCTCCGGGGGCTTTTACTGTTACGACAGCGAAATGAATAGGCAATGATTCCAGAGTTTCTATCTTTTTGTGTGTTGTTCATACCAATCTCATTTGTTGCTTTCAGAGTATGCATTGGTTCTATGGCCAGCACTTCATTCTTGCCTTTTATTTTAAAAAACTTACGTGGACTAGAATAAGTTTGAAAACTCTCCTTATTAGACTTTGGTATGGACAAAATGCTTACAAATGATCTGCAAGTATCTGTTAAGTTAGCTTTGATTTCCACACCAGCTGTCTTTGTTGGCTCTTCTTCTGACTTTTCAGGGCGCCCTGCTCTATCTGCAGGTTCCAATGATACTATGGAACATGATTCATGGAAATACTTTGCACTTTGTCTACTTGCTGTTAAATCTGTATCATTACTTGCATTTTTAATTCCTTCAGTTCCATCTAGTTCATTCTCTTCTGCTTTCTTGAAATTTAACTGATTGGTGCCTTCACTTTCTTGCTTCCGTTCTGCAGCATAACCTTGAAGACCCAAAGATGATCTTTTGGATCTGTTCCTTTCAAGAGATCTTGGATTTGATATCACACTGTTTATTTCTTGACTTTTAATATAACGAGAATGTTCAAATTCATTCCAAATTACACCTTCAGTCTTCTTAGTTTGACCAGTTTCAGATATCCTGCGTGGTATCTGAGATGCAGCTTCTTCCAAGGTATCATTACCATCTTTTCTGGCTAAGTGTTCTTCTTTTGACTGCAGAAATGTTTCATTGCTAACATCTTTCTCTGCTATTTTTGTATCAGGTTCGTGCTTCACTAATTCATAAAGTTCGCTAAAGGGAGACATTTCGTTTTTCCTTTCTGAACTGAAGGTTTTGTATGTAGATTGGGGTGTGCCATACTGTCCAGTAATAAATTCTTGAATTTTTGTCTTGTCACTTTCATTAGTATTCCGATTTTCCCAGTCAAGTTTCTTTTCTAAGAAGAGATTTTTAAAAGAATACATTTTTAAACAATGTGTTCTTTAAAAGTATTTCTATTTTTGGTATAATGCTTAAGTTAGATGAAACAGTGTTACCAAATTCTACAGTCAGTTAAGGTTCTGATCATAGGGCAAATATATTTTTGAGGAATTAAGTAAAATCAACAACACCTGCTTCTACATATAAAATAAGATTTAACATAAAAGTCCTCAACATACAGCTCAGACATTCACAAATGCACTCATATGAAGCTACTTTGCAACCGATACTGAGAATAGCATGCCCATAGTGAATGGATTCTTAAAACTTATCCGTGTATGCAATAGACTCTCTCTCTCTCTCTCTCTCTCTCTCTCTCTCTCTGTGTGTGTGTGTGTGTGTACACTGACAAACATCAGCATAATCTGTAATATAAAATTAAGATTTATCTACTTGTGAACTCTAATCATAATCCAGAGCAAACAAAAAAAGTGGCTGTCTGAATATCAGTTCCCGCTTCTTCTCTTTTGCCATGCCTGGATCAGCTGACAATACAACCTGCAGTGGAACTGGCAGGAAATAGAACTGGAAGGGGTTTTCTCAGCCCACAAGGTGTATTCTCTAAAATATTTTGCTTCCTGTTACTGGAGAGATGGGTGGAGACAACCCATATCAAGGATCACATTCATCCCTACAGGAGAAACTAATTCACCAAATCTTGCTTCATCTGTTCCCTCCTACAGCAGAATCCCAGTAAATGCTTTGATTTCAACTACTACGTATCTGTTTATGTAGCTTTACATTTTCTTACCATTCAAGGCCTAACAGTGGTAAATAAGCTAAAATAACTACCAACCAGAAATCTGAGGACTTTTAGATTCTGAATTCCGACAGTGCAACAACTCCTCCTGTTCTTCCTGCAGAATATGAAGAACCTGTAAATTTGTACACAATGTATCAGATCAATGAATGTTTTATTTGTTTTAGAAGTTCACAAAATTGTGCCTATGGAAAGTATTACCGTATTTTGCGCCCCATAAGACGCTCCGGCCCATAAGACACACCTAGTTTTTTGGGGGGGAAATAAAGAAAAAAAATTTTATTTCCCCCCCCCAGGTGCGGGGCTGGAAGAACCAGGTCGGGGAACAGTGGGAAGGCACGCTCTGCCTCCCCGTTGTCCCCCGAGCTTGTGGGGCTGGCGATGGGGAGAAGTGCACCAGTCCCGGGAGGGCAGGCAGCTCTGCGCCGCCATCCCGAGCGGGGCAGGACTTAGCGCCCCGCTCGGGATGGCGGCGCAGACCTGCCTGCAGTCCCGGGACGGGAGGCAGCTCTGTGCCGCCATCCCGAGCGGGGCGGGACTTGGCGCCCCGCTCCGGATGCCGGTGCAGACCTGCCTGCAGTCCCGGGACGGCAGGCAGCTGTGTGCCGCCATCCCGAGCGGGGCGGGACTTGGCGCCCCGCTCCGGATGCCGGTGCAGACCTGCCTGCAGTCCCGGGACGGCAGGCAGCTGTGTGCCGCCATCCCGAGCGGGGCGGGACTTGGCGCCCCGCTCCGGATGCCGGTGCAGACCTGCCTGCCGTCCCGGGACGGCAGGCAGCTGTGTGCCGCCATCCCGAGCGGGGCGGGACTTGGCGCCCCGCTCCGGATGCCGGTGCAGACCTGCCTGCAGTTCCGGGACGGCAGGCAGCTGTGTGCCGCCATCCCGAGCGGGGCAGGACTTGGCGCCCCGCTCCGGGTGCCGGTGCAGACCTGCCTGCAGTGTGCCGCTCGGGATGGCGGCGCAGAGCTGCGCTGGTCCCAGGACTGCAGGCAGCTCTGCACGGCCACCGGGAGCGGGGCGGAGCTTCTCCCCCGGCTCCCGGTGGCCGGGCAGAGCTGTGCTGGTCCCAGGACCGCAGGCAGCTCTGCCCGGCCACCGGGAGCGGGGCGGAACTTAGCGCCCCGCTCCGGATGGCAGCGCAGAGCTGCGCTGGTCCCAGGACCGCAGGCAGCTCTGCACAGCCACCGGGAGCGGGGCGGAGCTTCGCCCCCGGCTCCCGGGCAGAGCTGAGCCGGTCTCCCGAGGGTTGCGCAGAGCTTCCTGAAGCCTGGAGAGCGAGAGGGGTCGGTGCGCACCGACCCCCCTCGCTCTCCAGGCTTCAGCGAAAGCCTGCATTCGCCCCATAAGACGCAGGCACATTTCCCCTTCATTTTTGGAGGGGAAAAAGTGCGTCTTATGGGGCGAAAAATACGGTAATTGGTTTATTTTTGAAGTAAATATTTATATGGTATCGAATAATTTAACTGAGTAGATTTCACTAGAACCCACCACCTCTAGCCTAGTTCCATTTATTCTTAAGAAAAAGCTTCAGCTGTTTATTTATCTTCACCCCCTAAACTAGGAGTAACAGCTATCTTGAAAATAATCTATCATCTTTGAATACAGTTGTTCTTGCATAATCATTAAAAAAATATGATATGAAAATGTGCTGTTAAAAGAATGCTTCCAAAACATCTATTAAAAGCATACATTCTCAGTAATATATTACTTTGGAGAGAAGAGTGCTGACATTAAAACGTTTCTGTGAATACAGTTGCCATCCACACATAAAAAAGGGAGACCCTACATCTGCAGGTAAAAAACCCACTTAAGGAGATTGGGAATATGGAAACCTATAGCTACATATTTCATTCAGTCCAGCAAAATGCAAAGGTGCATTTCCTTGTATTCATGGAGTTACCTGTAATGTTTCATTCTCTTGAGACCTGGAACTCCTCTTCCGTGGAAGTAATGAAGGTGGATATTCAAACCTGTTTAAAGGTATTAGGTAGGCTTAATATTGATTTGTTTATCCCACTGATGAGCTAAATACCCTGGCTGCATACCAGTTGTTGAAAACTCTTTGGGCTGGATAATGCAAAGAAAGCACCAGCCTTAACAGTCATAGAGCCAAACAAGAAGTGTAAGTAGCAACAAATTGAGTAGTCAGGGAGGTGAATAAAGGAGATGAGTTCTGGGATCAGGCTTGGCTATGAGACAGAGTCAGTTTTGGCTGCCTGAGACCTGACCTTTACAGAGAGCAGGACAAGGGGACTGTGACATTGCTCTTGCTTCTTGACTCTTGTGCAGCTTTCAATACCATTTCCCGTAGTATCCTCCTGAAATGACTCAGTGGAATGGACACTGGTATCACTGTGTTACTGGGCTTCCATTACTGCAGTCCTGAGAACAGCACCAGAAGAGTGCTTTATGAATCTCTGACAGTTATGTTATGGAGTACCCCTGGGTACAATTGTATCCCCCAGTGCTATTTAAAATCTATACAAAGCCACCAGAAGCCACATGGAGCCTGGACCTGTGCCCGGACACAGTGGTGGGACAGATGAGGGAAAGTAAGCTGAGGTTGAATCCTGCCAAGGTGGAGGCACTATAGGTGTCTGGATCCCATGTGCAATAAACTGATCAATTACGTGCCATGGATGGGGTCACACTTCAGCTGAATTAGCTGGTATGCAATTTGGGGGTGCTTTTGGATCCAGCTTTGTCAATGGAAGCCCAGGTAACCTCAGTAGTTCATGGATTAATGATTTCAAAGCTGGATTACTGCAATGCACTGTAAGTAAGTTTCACTTTTACTGACCCAGAAACTGCAGTTAATGCAGAATGCTGCAATACAGTTGCTGAAATGATTGGGATCCTATCAACATATAACACCTCTGCTCAGATATCTACACTGGCTGCCAGTTTGTTACCAGGCTAAGTTCATGGTGTCACTATTAGTATACAAACCCATAACAGTTTTGGACCACTTTACCTGTGGCATCACTTTACCCCATATACTCCCCATCAACCACTTCTATCGGCAGAACTGACACAGCACAACGTACATAACACTCATTCCGCAGTTACAAAACCACAATTTTTTGGTGTTGCAGCACCTATACTTTGTAACTCTCTACCTACTAATATCAGATAGGAGTATTGACTGTAATATTTTCAATGCCTGCTTAAAACATGTTTAGGCTAGCCTACGCAGACAAGTTGAATGATGCAATGCATTTTAATCTCCCTTTGTTTACTGATTTTAATTATCTTTTTAATGCTTTTAAATACCTGTTTTTAACTGTCTTGTACTGATAATTTTAACGTATTCTTTTTTATAACTGCTTAGAGGCTTTACTACAATCAAGCAGTATATAAAAGTTGTGAAATACAGGTGGTGACCATTTTGCATGCGTCCAATTGATGTGTGGCCTTCCATGCATGCCATTTTCTGACCCAGAAGGGGATGGAATGGGCTTACACACAATATGACTCAAAATGCAACCCCTGCACAAAGGAGTTGCCTGAACATAAAATAAACTCATTAAAAATTCCAGTGACTTGACCCAACCTAGGCAACGTGACAAGAGTAATTTTATTTAAGTAGATCCATAGCTGTGTATAGCATTGTTACCTACCTGAAAGAACGATCAATAATAGTGAATACATCTCCATGCTTTAAGTACGTAGGCTGCTGAAAAATATTTCCATTGAGTTCTGTTGGGTTTGCAGGACTTAAGTTAAACAAAGTTGCCTAAAAATAGATTTAAAAATATTCAGCTCAGTCAATTAAGAAAGGTCCAAGAGACACACAACAAATCAATACAAAAAAATAAAAATAAGAATGCATACCTCCTTATTTTCATTGACTTCGATTTTACAATGTTCTTTGGAAACCTGAGGCAGCTGAATTCTGATGTCACACTCTCTTTTCCTTTAAATATAATCATGCAGTTTTCAGATTAACATTTGTATATTACACAGAGATAAAGGGGTTTTTAATATAAAAAATGCCATAATGCTACTATTCAAATATTAGAAAAATTATAAAGACAAACTATGTAGTATTATGAAAACTGAACTTGTTTTAACTGGAAAAAAACACTAATGTTTACTGTTGGCATGCCATAAACCAGAGATGGCTAATCAATTCAGGGTCTAGAGCCACACTGGTCCAGGGTGAACCATGATATCTGCATGCCAAAGCAAGCATGCCCAAAGTGTAAATGTGTCCATGGCTAGAATTGCAGTTCGCAAGCTGCCTTCAAAAAGCTTTTATATTCTATCAATACTATTTAAAAGCCTTTTTTGATAATCTATTATTATTTATTAAATTCTGTAAAATATAAATATATACATAGGAAAGAATACATTTTATGGATCAGAACAGGGGACCTGTAGAACTGGTCGATGAAGAAATAGTATTTTTTTAATGGACAAATTGGAAGGTTGCAAAGGGAGGACACAAAAAACTTCCTGGGGAACTATATATGGCTCACAGGCTATAGGTTGGCTACCTCTGCCATAAACTTTCCCCTGCCTTCATTAAATATGCACTTGGCCACTGGTACCTATTCACGTAGATACTTGGAGAAAAGATACTCTAAACCAGAGCAACACCTGCATCCAATAAAACCCTCCAAAGATATGAAATGATAAACACAGATGTTGCCGATATCACTTGCTTATGTAAAACAGAAAGGTTGAATAACTATTGGAGTTAGTAAAGTTCAACCTTTCAGAGCAGGTTGTACAATTCAAAAATTTCTCTAAAGTTGAAAAAGAGCTCTCTCTATTGACTTTTATGTATGGTGAACTTGAAGCAGACAATCCCGAGACATTAATTCGAGAACAGCAAAGATGCTTATATCTCCAATAGCAAGTGAATGTTGCTCCTTTCATTTGACCCACTGAAAGCATGCTATTAACAATTTTTGCCCACAAAAATATTATAGCTTCACTTGAGAGTTTCAAAACTGTGAAGAAAAATTAAATTTAAACCCAAAAGTAAAGACAAATTCCTATCTACTAGCTCTCAAAAAGGTCAAATTTACACCAGTGTGCAAACCTAAAATGTGCACATTGATGCAGTGCTTAGGCATATTGACAATTTAATTGACATCTTAAGTTTTGCTGTTTTAAAGTGCAAGCAGGTACGCGCAAATCCCCAAAAGGGGCACAAAAAGGAGCAAATACGGCCCTAAAAGAGTGAAAACAGCAAAAATGGAGTCTAGCCTTTGCAAGTGCAGTCCCAGGAGCCTTTTACGCCTATGGAGAGTTGAGAGTTTAAGAAAGTAGATTTGGAGAGTGATTGTGGAGCTGGGTGGATTTCTGGCTTTTTTTCAAGCGTTTCTAGAAGTTTAACAGGTGGTTGCAGGCTTTTTCAATGGTGCCCCAATATATGTAATTTCACTTAAATATGTGGTGCCTTGGAACGTAACCTCCATGTAAATGGGAGTTTCCTGTAGCAAAGATTTTACTGTTTCCCTTTGTGAAAAGAACAGTTCAGACAATTAAATTCCAACATTCAAAATACCTTCCAATAAATAAGTCTTACCTTCCAAACAAACAAGAGTTTTTAGTCAGCGGAAAATGAGTTCCATCACTCCCATTCTTTTTAATGACAACAATTTTCCCAAAAAGTGGCATTTTCTCATCTGTAATTCCTACCTGTAAGGATTGAACATTGAGAACTCAATAAAACTTTACCTAATTAGAATATATGATGAGCACCTTTCTATTAAGACAATACACCAAGAGAATTACAATTTTCTTACACTTTTCTTAAACCCAGATTATCATGAAACTATGTAAAAGCCTCTTATCAGGTCTATAGCTACAACATATAATGCAAATTACATTATATAATACAGGAGACACATACAAGTGTACTATTTGTACACGTATACTGTTTTGCTGCTCATTAACACTAGCTGCTAAAAAAAATTCAAGTCATTTCTCAGTAACATGATCAAAGTCATAGACGTACAAGTAATTTGAACAAGACATCTTTAAAATTAATGAATGTATTATGGCATTAGCTTTCATGGAATACAGTGCACTTCATCAGATGCACAGAGTGAGATCCTCAACTGTCAAAATATTGCACACATGGGTGCTGTTGGGGTGGATGGGTATAATGTGGCCAGAAAGAATGCAGGGAAAATAGAGACAGTGAAAATTACATAAATAACAATGATAGTTCACAGAATCAGTTGTGAATAATAGATATCCTGGCATTTGTATGCCAATTAACTTGTATGTTTTGTTAACATTTCATTTAGTACTACAATATGTTTACATAGAGCTGCCCTTGAAGCTAGTTCAGAAGTTCCAATTGGTGCAAAAATGCTCCCACCTCACTATTCAGTATCAAAACTGGATACAATATTGTGACAGCACTCTTGAAACAGTTGTGCTGGTTACGTGTTTGCCCAATTTAAGGTGCTCACTTTAGTGTATTGTCCTGCATGGCCTGGATACTTAAAAGAGCACCTTTCCCCATTATATGCCAGCCTGTGCTTTGAGATCTGACAGAAAGGTCCTTCTTATAGTTCTATTTAAAACCAAGACGCAAACAACAAGACGGTAAGAAGAGCCTGCTGGATCAGGCCTTCAGGCCTATTGACAACCTAATCTAGCATCCTGTTATCACAGTGGCCACCCAGATGCCTGTGGGAAACCCACAAAATGGACTTGAGAACAACAGCACCATCCCATTCTGTGGTTTCCAACATCCTGCTTCTGGAAAGGACTCATGTTATGGCTTCTGTGTTATGGCTCCCCGATTACAGAATTGCCTTCCACTAGAAATACGTTGGTCCTCTTTGCTGGTGTCTTTATGTCATTTACTCTGCTTGGCATTTGGAGGTCAACTGCTCCTACTGTTGCTGAGTTATAAGAGGTGTTATATTGGTAGTTTAATGATGGATGTTCTACCGTTTTTTATTATGAATTGTATACAGTGCTCAAAATTAACCAGGCACTAGGCATTTCCACCATCTGGAAGTGCATGTCTGGGGATCCTTGGATCTAGACTGTTTTCATACAGTAACACTCCATCCTGTAGAATTCTATTGGTTATATTTTATCTACACAATTGGGAATGAATTTCTGGAAACAAAATGCTTCTCAGACTGCAGCCTGAGCAGGAGCAGTTACCATTAATAAAAAGAAGTTGGAATAAGCCAATACACATGTGGACTTTTCTTCTTCAAGTTCTCAAAGCTCCAGGTTGTCATTTGAACTATCCAGATGTTTAACTGATCACAGCCCATTGTTTGAAAAATAAAACTTTAGAGCTGTCTTGCCAAAAATATATATCCGAATTTCTAACACAAATTGTATACCATCTTAGCAACTTCATTTAAATTAATTAAAAAACATATTTGCCTTACTTCAGCCCACAAGTGAAAAAAGGAAACTCTTGATATATAGTTTCACATTGCAAGTCTGAATAAAGTATCCTTATTACAGGATGGCCAGTTTGTTATCATTTACAATGTCCTGGGAGACTGGAATTGCCCCCCAACAGTTTTTTAATATTGTAATTTCTGATGAGATTAAATTTATTCTTCTGCATAGCAACTGGCCTATTTGTAGTATGTATGCAATAATCCACTAACAATGCTCTTAATCATTCTACATATAAAGTTATTCTAGTCCTCTTAATCAATTCCAATAATTTGTCAGTGAAAGTCTGTCATGTACATGAGCAGTTTAACTTGAATCCATAGGACACTGAAACCACATGTCTCCTCCTCATGTGAATCACTAATTGATTTCCAGGTACTGTACTATACAGATATATAAATGCATCTATTTTACTGTCTACCCCATACAGTACTGTCAAAGCAATAACGTTTACAATCTGTATACCGTATTTTTCGCACTATAGGACGCACTTTTCCCCCTCCAAAAATGAAGGGGAAATGTGTGTGCGTCCTATGGTGCGAATGCAGGCTTTCGCTGAAGCCTGGAGAGCGAGAGGGGTCGGTGCACACCGACCCCTCTCGCTCTCCAGGCTTCAGGAGAGCCCCACCGCCAGCCCCACAAGCTCGGGGGACAGAGGGAGAGGCGCAGCGCGCCCTTCCCGCTGTCCCCCGACTTGGTTAGAAGGCTGGCGGGGGGGAGCCTGCTCCTCCCCGTCGCCAGCCCCGCAAACTCGGGGGACAGCGGGAGAGGCGCAGCGCGCCCTTCCCGCTGTCCCCCGACTTGGTTAGAAGGCTGGCGGGGGGGGAGCCTGCTCCTCCCCGTCGCCAGCCCCGCAAACTCGGGGGACAGCGGGAGAGGCGCAGCGCGCCTTTGCCGCTGTCCCCCGACTTGTCTAGAAGGCTGGCGGGGGGAGAAGCCTGCTCCTCCCCGTCGCCAGCCCCGCAAACTCGGGAGACAGCGGCAGGGGCGCAGCGCGCCTTTGCCGCTGTCCCCCGACTTGTCTAGAAGGCTGGCGGGGGGAGAAGCCTGCTCCTCCCCGTCGCCAGCCCCGCAAACTCGGGGGACAGCGGGAGAGGCGCAGCGCGCCTTTGCCGCTGTCCCCCAACTTGGCTAGAAGGCTGGCGGGGGGAGAAGCCTGCTCCTCCCCGTCGCCAGCCCCGCAAACTCGGGAGACAGCGGCAGGGGCGCAGCGCGCCCTTCCCGCTGTCCCCCAACTTGGCTAGAAGGCTGGCGGGGGGGGAGCCTGGTTTTGCGGGAGGCGGGGGAATCCCCCCGCCTCCCAGGAAAGCCAGGAGAAGCCGTGCAGCCCTTTTAAAAGGCGCGCGGCTTCTGCCGGTTTTGCGGGAGGTGGGGGAATCCCCCCGCATCCCAGGAAAGCCAGGAGAAGCCGTGCAGCCCTTTTAAAAGGCGCGCGGCTTCTGCCGGTTTTGCGGGAGGTGGGGGAATCCCCCCGCCTCCCAGTAAAGCCAGGAAAGCGCTGTGCAGCCCCTCCGCCAAGGAGAGGCTGCACAGGGCTAAAGGGGAAGCCAAAACAGCGAGCGGGATCCATCCCGCTCGCTGCCTTGGCTTCCTCCATAGCTGCGCGCAACCCCTCTGCCAAGGAGAGGCTGCACGGGGCTATGGATTCTTTAGCCCCACGCAGCCTCTCCCGGGAGGGAGAGGCTGCACGGGGCTAGGGGAAGCCAAAACAGCAAGCGGGATCCATCCCGCTCGCTGCCTTGGCTTGATCCATAGCTGCACGCAACCCCTCGGGCAGGGAGAGGTTGTGTGCAGCCTGTACGCTGCTCTTTGGGGCTGCGGGGGGAAAAAAAGATTTTTTTTCTTGAATTCCCCCCCTAAAAACTGGGTGCGCCCTATGGTCCGGTGCGCCCTATGGTGCGAAAAATACGGTACATAATAGAGGAGCTGTACAAATCAGCAACTACACTTTCACACAAACAGTTGTACTTACAATGAGACAGCCTGCTTTTTGTGAAACAGCTTCATCTGCATACACAACTGGAATAATAGTCTGGCTTTGCAACTATTTTGTTCCATGTTTCCACCTCATGTGATTGGTTTACTAACAAGTACATTTCCTTCAGAAACATTTTCGTTTTTAAAAAACCCCAGAAACTTTAGGATGGTAACTGTAGATACATTAATGTGTGGTATGGATACCAACATAGTTACAATATTTTTATACAGTACCACAGCAAAGAGGCAGGTGGCACCTTTTTAAAAGTAGAAATACCGTGTTCTGTAGAAAGCTCATTTAATTTAAAATGGTCTCAACAGAATTACATGAAGCAAAAAAGTTTCAGAAGAATAAGCAACAAAGACATTGAAAAGTCAGGTGTGCTGGGATTGCCAACTCAGTTATGCAATTGTTCCCAAAAGATATAATCAAACAAGGTAAATCAGATGTAGCCAACGAAGTGCCCCCTCCCCAAACTGTTCTACAAATCCCATCATGCCAGACTATGCTGGCTGAGGCTGATGGGAGTTGTAGTCCGACTACGAATATTTATTCTGTGCAAAGCCACCCTGCAGCGTTTTGCTGGAACCCGATTTTCCATAAGAGAGATCCTCTGTGGATGCAGCGCGCTCCGGAAAGGCGAGAAAGGCGCGCTTTTCAAACATACCTCGCGACTAGTCTTGTGGAGATGCCCCGTTCCCCACAAAACAGTGGTCTAATGCGAGGGGAAACGACCTATTCGCAGCTCTCACCACCAAGTTAGCCAGGCCTGTGCTGTGAACAGTGCCGGATTTACGTATAAGCTAAACAAGCTATAGTTTAGGGTCCCACTCTTTTGGGGCCCCCCAAAAAATTTAAAGGGGAAATAACTGGATGTACATTTCCAAACTATAAGATAAAAAAAGGGTCTGCATAAAAGGCGGATCTATACGGATCCTCATGGATCCTCCACTTTTTAAAAAATAATTCCAACAAATGCAGTGTCAAATCACACCTAGAAGGCACGCCTACAAACTGGACTATAAAAAACGTGGATCCAACACTTTGCCACGCTGCAGTACCATAAAAACATGGATCCGTGGGACGGATCCTCATGAATTCATATGATTTTTATATTGAAACAAAATAAAAACACCATGCTTCTGTAGACCACATCTTAGTCTGTAGGAGGAACCAAAAAAATCACGCATCCACTGTTTCGTGGTGCCGCAATGGCGCAAAAACATGGTTAAAAAACACGGATCCTCATGAATCCTCATGATTTTTGCACTAGATCAGCCCAAACTCACTTTCAAATTACACATCATGTCCAGGGGCACAACATCCACCACAGAAATCACGGATCCATGGCTTCCTGGCCATACCGTGGCCCAAACGTGGTTTTCAAGAACAGATCCTCATGGATCCTCACACTTTTTGCATTGGACCAACCCAAACTCACTGTCAAATCACACATCATTCCCAGGGGCACAGCCTACACCACAAAAAACTCAGATCCACGCCTGCCTGACCACGCCCTGGCCCAAAAACGTGGTTCCGAAGCACGGATCCTCATGAATCCTTATGATTTTTGCACTAGATCAACCCAAAGTCACCATCAGATCAAACATCATGGCCATGGGCACAGCATCCACCACAAAAACCACGGATCCACGGCTTCCTGGCCACTCCATGGCCCAAAAACGTGGTTTTGAAGCACGGATCCTCATGGATCCTCACGCTTTTTGCATCGGGCCACCCCAAACACACCGTCAAATCACACATCATGTCCAGAGGCACAGCCTGCACCACAAAAATCACGGATCCAAGGCTTCCTGACCATACCGTGGCCCAAAAACGTGGTTTTGAAGCACGGATCCTCATGGGTCCTCATGCTTTTTGCATTGGGCCAACCCAAACTCACCGTCAAATCACACACCATGTCCAGGGGCAGCGCCTGCACCACAGAAAACTCGGATCCACGGCTTCCTTGCCACTCCAAGGCCCAAAAACGTGGTTCCGAAGCACGGATCCTCATGGATCCTCACGCTTTTTGCATTGGGCCACCCCAAACTCACCGTCAAATCACACATCATTCCCAGGGGCACAGCCTACACCACAAAAACTCGGATCCACGGCTTCCTGGCCACTCCATGGCCCAAAAACGTGGTTCCGAAGCACGGATCCTCATGGATCCTCACTCTTTTTGCATTTGGCCAACCCAAACTCACTGTCAAATCACACATCATGTCCAGGGGCACAGCCTGCACCACAAAAAACTCGGATCCACGGCTTCCTGGCCAATCCAAGGCCCAAAAACGTGATTTTGAAGCACAGATCCTCATGGATCCTCACGCTTTTTGCATTGGGCCAACCCAAACTCACCGTCAAATCACACATCATTTCCAGGGGCACAGCCTGCACCACAAAAAACTCAGATCCACGGCTTCCTGGCCAATCCAAGGCCCAAAAACGTGGTTTTGAAGCACGGATCCTCATGGATCCTCACGCTTTTTGCATTGGGCCAACCCAAACTCACCGTCAAATCACACATCATTTCCAGGGGCACAGCCTGCACCACAAAAAACTCAGATCCACGGCTTCCTGGCCAATCCAAGGCCCAAAAACGTGGTTTTGAAGCACGGATCCTCATGGATCCTCACGCTTTTTGCATTGGGCCAACCCAAACTCACTGTCAAATCACACATCATTCCCAGGGGCACAGCCTGCACCACAGAAAACTCGGATCCACGGCTTCCTGGTCACTCCATGGCCCAAAAACGTGGTTTTGAAGCACGGATCCTCATGGATCCTCACGCTTTTTGCATTGGGCCAACCCAAACTCACTGTCAAATCACACATCATGTCCAGGGGCACAGCTTACACCACAAAAAACTCGGATCCACGGCTTCCTGGCCACTCCATGGCCCAAAAACGTGGTTTTGAAGCACGGATCCTCATGGATCCTGACTCCTTTTGCATTGGGCCACCCCAAACTCACCATCAAATCACACATCATGTCCAGGGGCACTGCCTGCACCACAAAAAACTCGGATCCACAGCTTCCTGGCAATGCCATGGCCCAAAAACTTGGTTTTCAAGCACGGATCCTCATGGATCCTCACACTTTTTGCATTGGGCCACCCCAAACTCACCGTCAAATCACACATCATTCCCAGGGGCACAGCCTGCACCACAAAAAACTTGGATCCACTGCTTCCTGGCCACTCCATGGCCCAAAAATGTGGTTCCGAAGCACGGATCCTCATGGATCCTCACACTTTTTGCATTGGGCTACCCCAAACTCACTGTCAAATCACACATCATTCCCAGGGGCACAGCCTGCACCACAAAAAACTTGGATCCACGGCTTCCTGGCCACTCCATGGCCCAAAAACGTGGTTCCGAAGCACGGATCCTCGTGGATCCTCACGCTTTTTGCATTGGGCCAACCCAAACTCACTGTCAAATCACACATCATGTCCAGGGGCACAGCTTACACCACAAAAAACTCGGATCCACGGCTTCCTGGCCACTCCAAGGCCCCAAAATGTGGTTTTGAAGCACGGATCCTCATGGATCCTCACGCTTTTTGAATTGGGCCAACCCAAACTCACTGTCAAATCACACGTCATAGCCAGGAGCAGAGCCTGCACCATAAAAATTATGGATCCATGGCTTCCTGGCAGCGCCATGGCCCAAAAAGGTAGTTTTGAAGCACGGATCCTCAAGGATCCTCACTCTTTTCGCATTGGGGCTCCCCAAACTCACCATCAAATCACACATCATAGCCACGGGCACAACTCACAAATCATGAGTTGCACTACAAAAATCACAAAAATCCCCTTACCTGCACTGTTAATGTCACCACTGCAATATTATTATTAGTGCCGATAGGAGAATATATGACTACCGTATTTTTCGCTCTATAAGACAACTTTTTACCCTCCAAAAATTAAGGGGAAATGTGTGTGCGTCCTATGGAGTGAATGCAGGCTCCTTGGCTTCAGCGATAGCAACACGAAGCCTCCAAAGCGCAGAGGGAGCGCTCCCTCCACGCTCCAGAGGCTACGCGTTGCTTTCGCTGAAGCCTGGAGAGCGAGAGGGGTCGGTGCGCACCGACCCCTCTCGCTCTCCAGGCTTCAGGGATAGCCGCCTGAAGCCTTTGGAGTACAGCGCAAGTTCCTGCTGATCTCCGAAGGCTTGCGGATAGCCGCCTGAAGCCTGGAGAATGAGAGGGGTCAGTGCACACCGATCCCTCTTGCTCTCCAGGCTTTGCTTCTCTGGAGAGGCACTGCACAATGTTTCCTCTCTGCGCAGTGCCCCTTCAGTGAAGCTGGAGGAGAAATGGAAGGGGCTCCGTTTCTCATCCCGCTTCGCTGAAGGGGCGCTGAGCGGAGAGGGGGAGAATTTTTTTCCCCTTGTTCTCCCCCTCCTATGGTTCGGTGCGTCCTATAGAGTGAAAAATACGGTATATATTGTACCAAGATATGGTTCATCTTCAAGAACAGATCAAATACATGCCAAAGTATTAAAGAGGAGAAAAAATATGAAACTGCTTACATACTGTCAACTAATATCCAGATTCAAGAAAGACTGTATGGCAAACATACAGTGAAAATCAGTGAAAAGATAGAATCTGAGTCCATCATAACAGAGTTCTACCTTCTGGGTAAAATTTATAAACTATTACTCAAATATGACACCAAGCCCGAACAAGCAAAACCTTATATGACAAAATGGATGCAAAAATTTTAAGAGCAGTTCACAGTAGAACAGTGAGAACAATTATGAATAAAGGAATAAAATTTACTGCAAATTAAGCCCTAAAACAAAATTGGTACAGTGGAACCTCGGGTTGCAGACATAACCCGTGACTGAGGCACGTCCGCAACCCACAGCATTCGCATCCTGAAGCGCCACGTCTGCACAGGCACTGGTGCAATTTGGCGCTTCTGCGCATATGAAAGACCCAGTTCTCTGAGTGCATGTTCTGGAAGTTGGGCAATAGGGGCAGTACAGGATTCCTTTTGGTGTACTGACCTCCCCGCTGCACCAAGGATTCCCTGCCCGAGCTGCTTCAGGTCATTGCGGATGTTCTCCTGGAGATACCTAGTTTGGTTGTCCTAGGGGATTTTAACATCCATGCCAACATGACCTTACAAGGGGCTGTTTGGGACTTCGTGGAAAGCATGGCCTCCATGGGGCTGTCCCTGAATAAGTTTGGCCCAACTCATAGTCACGGACATGCCTTAGACCTAGTGTTCACCAATAGTGACATGGGTGATATGAAGTCCAGTTGCACCAGGAAGTGATCTGACCATGGCACTTCTTTTGTTTCACTTTTACCTAGTGTCATCACTAGGTAAAAGTGAAACAAAAGAAGTGCCATGGTCAGATCACTTCCTGGTGCAACTGGACTTCTCCGTGACCCTTCTCCTCTGCAGGGAGGTGGGACCAATGTGGATGGTCCGCCCCCGCCACTTAATGAATCCAAATGGTTTCCAGAGAGTGGTAGGGCATGCTTTATCCCATGTTGATGGCCTTTCAGCTGATTCCCTGGTGGCCTGCCGGAATGTGGAGTTGACCAGGGCTATCGACTGTCTGGCTCCGAAGCGCCCTCTCCGACTGCATGGAGCCCTGACAGCCCCGTGGTTTTCTTTGGAGCTGCGGGTGAGGAAACAATCGCTGAGACGGCTCGAGTGCCAGTGGCAGAAAACTCATTCTGAATTGGACCGGACACAGGTTAGAGCTCAATGTCGAGCCTACCAAGTGGCGATAGCAATGGTGAAGAAGACTTTCTTCACCGTCTCTATAGCATCTACAGAAAATAGTAGCAGGAGACTCTTTCAGGTGGTTTGCAATTTAATGGAACCACCTTTACCACCGGGGCCTTGTAAAGACCCCAAGACCTCCTGCAACGATTTTTCAAATTTTTATGCAGATAAAGTTGCTCATATTCGGAAGGAGGTAGACACCACCGTGGGAGCAGGGTCAGGGCGAGCGAGTGCTAGAGCCCTGTCTGGTCAAGTTGCATGGAATCAATTTCAATCCGTTACCCCCGAGAATGTGGACAGGCTGCTTGGATGCGTGAAACCAACCACCTGTCTCCTTGATCCTTGCCCATCCTGGCTAATAAAAGCAAGCCGGGAAGGGCTGGGCAATGGGCTCTGCGGGGTGGTGAATGCTTCCCTCTGTGAGGGGGCATTCCCAGACCAGCTGAAAGAGGCGGTCATTAAACCGCTTCTTAAAAAAACATATTCAGACCCGGCCAGTATGGCCAACTATCGCCCAGCCTCAAATCTTCCATTCTTGGGCAAGGTGATTGAGCGGGTGGTTGCTGAACAACTCCAGGCACGCCTGGAGGATGCAGACCATTTGGATCCCTTCCAATTGGGATTCACGTCTCCTCATGGGACTGAAACTGCCTTGGTCGCGACAATCGATCATAACATCCTTCTGGACCGTCTAGAGGAGCTGGGAGCTGAGGGCACTGTTATACAGTGGTTCTGCTCCTTCCTCCTGGGCTGTGTCCAGAAAGTTGTGGTGGGGGATGAGTGTTCAGACTTACTTGTGGGGTGCCTCGGGGTTCCGTCCTCCCCTCCATGCTTTTTAACATCTACAGGAAGCTGCTGGGAGAGATCATCAGGGAGTTTGGGCTTGGTGTCCATCAATATGTGGATGATACCCAACTCTACCTCTCTTTCAACTCAGAACCAGTGAAGGTGGTGAAGGTCCTGTGTGAGTGCTTGGAGGCGGTTGGAGGATGGATGGCAGCTAGTGGATTGAGGTTGAATCCTGACAATAATGAAGTTCTGTTCTTGGGGGACAGGGGGTGGGCTGGTGTGAAGGACTCCCTGGTCCAGAATGGGGTAACTGTGCCCCTGAAGGGCCAGGTGCACAGCCTGGGAGTCATTTTGGACTCACAGCTGTCCATGGACGCACAGGTCAATTCTGTATCCAGGGCAGCTGTCTACCAGCTCCATCTGGTACGCAGGCTGAGACCCTACCTGCCCGGAGACTGCCTCACTAGAGTGGTGCATGCTCTTGTTATCTTCCGCTTGGACTACTGCAATGTCCTCTACGTGGGGCTACCTTTGAAGGTGACCCAGAAACTACAACTAATCCAGAACGCAGCAGCTAGTCTGGTGACTGGGAGTGGTCACCAAGACCATATAACACATGTCCTGAAAGACTTACATTGGCTCCCAGTACATTTCTGAGCACAATTCAAAGTGTTGGTGCTGACCTTTAAAGCCCTAAACGGCCTCGGCCCAGTATACCTGAAGGAGCATCTCCACCCCCATCGTTCAGCCCGGACACTGAGGTCCAGCACCGAGGGCCTTCTGGCAGTTCCCTCACTGAAAGAAGCAAAGCTACAGGGAACCAGGCAGAGGACCTTCTTGGTGGTGGCGCCCGCCCTGTGGAACGCCCTCCCACCAGATGTCAAGGCAGCCACCAGACTTTTAGAAGACATCTGAAGGCAGCCCTGTTTAGGGACGTTTTTAATGTGTGACTTTTTAATGTATTTTTATTTCATTTTTTGGGAAGCCACCCAGAGTGGCTGGGGAAACCCAGCCAGATGGGCAGGGTACAAATATATTTGTAGTAGTAGTAGTAGTAGTAGTACTTTGTAGGATTTGATAATCTTTATAGGTCTTTTAAATTTCTAATCTATCTATCTATCTATCTATCTATCCCCTCCCCCGTTTCCCTTTCTGTACTTCCTTATCCTTATAAAATTGAATATATATATATTTTTAAAATTTACGGCTCCACAGTTCTCTGGGTCGCCCCATATTCATTACCCAACCACCTATGCTGCTCATGGCCAGATCACTTTGGGGCACTGCCATGCTGTAAAAAGATTCTCATGAAGCACAGATCCCCATGGATCCTTAGGGTTTTTTTATGTTTGGTCACCCTGAAATCACTATCAAATCACACCTGATGTATATGACCACAGAACGAACCACAAAAACCACAGAGCACAGCCAAGGAACAAACACTATATTAAATACTTTAATCCTCATGGATCGGCATGATTGTTAAATGGACTCCACCAAATTATATTGTAAGATCACACCAATGTCTATGGAATGACCGAAATACAAACGCTATCTGAAATGGTTCTGCATTAGCAAGAACATTGAAATAAAATGACATTCATATTCATAGCTTCCACTGTGAAGAACTGCACCTGGAAATTTTTGACACTGCTAAACCTCAAGAATGTCCAAGGCAGAGATTGTGATGATCTTACCTGTGAATGTAAATTATCAAACCAACTAGATGGAGACCACCAAAGTAACCATGAAAAACAATCACCTGTCTTGCGTCAATTCAGCTACAAATGGTTTTGGGACAAAAGTTGGTTGCTTTGCAGGGGTAGTAATTATAAATGGAGGTTTAACTGCAAGTTTTTTTGAGAACAGATTTTGTCAGTGCAAACTTTGAAATAGGGGGTTTCCAACGTGGTGCCCATGGGAATCATGTTGCCTGCTGACAGCTTTCCTGGAGTCCACCACGTGTTTTTAGAAAAAGAACAGGATTAGTGGTGAATTGTGCCCAGCATGACTTCAGATTGTTCATAGTACATTTGATTGACTACAGGGGCATATGAAGGGGCAGCGGGGTGATGGTGCCCCAGGGTGCCATGCTGGGGGGAGAGTGACAGTAAGGTCGCTGTACTGGCTGCCGCTCTTGCGGCAACTGTACAGGCAGCCCCTCTCGCAGCGACCGTATGGGCCATACGGGCAGCTGCTCTCACGGTGACTGTACAGGCTGCTGCTCGCGTAGCGTCCGTACAGGCAGCTCCTCTCACGGCGGCCGTACAGGCTGTATGGGCAGCCGCTCTCCTGGCGACCATACGGGCAGCCATGCATGCACAGTCCGTACAGGACATCATCCAGGACTTGTTACCATATTATAGCTGCCACAAAATCTATCGGCATGCCACCAGAACCAGGGAAGCCTTGCCAGTTGCAGCTCACACAGTTGAAGTGAAATAAAAGACAGAAGAGTAGATCGGGAAGAAAGTTCCCCAGACTGCAGGAAAAGATAACAGTAGCTCCAGCATCTGATTCAGTGCAGGCTGCTGAGGGGGTTGACTCCTTAAGATCACCAACTGACTATGAGACACCTGGAAAGCACTCAGCCTCAGATGACCTCCACGCCAAAAGGTGGGAAAGAGGATTTGACAGTGACCAATATTGATTATTTTGATAGCAGCCCCATATTCTCAACACAAAGTGAGAAGTGTTTGGACAAATCACTGATTTGTACATCAGTTCCCCCATGGCACAACTGTACCTTCCCCACACTCAGTCTACAAACCATGGGACTTGGGTTCAGTTGGCAACATCTGTGTGTATGACTATGACATAAACACACTGAAAGGATCAAACTGGATAAATGATCGCATAATAGATGCCTTTCTTGCCTCCAGGGTGATCATGGCCAAAGAGCTAGGTCACAATGGAACAATTTTCCCACTTACCGTACTTGCCACTTCATGCAGATATGTCAAAGATTGCCAGTGCAAGCTCTGAAGAACTGTTTGAGATTTGGAGTGCTAAAGAAAGATGTTTTGATTATTCCAGTAAATGACAGAGAAGTCCACTGGAAACTGATAGTAATCATTTTTAAAAGGAAGACCATGCTCTATCTAGATTCCAAACATGGATTGAACCACTCTGTGATTGATGCAATAACATCCTTCTTAGCATGTCTGTATGAGATGGATTCAAAATATCCCTATAGTTTTGCAGCTGATCATTTTTTGCACCAACTGATATACCCAGGCAAGGTACCGTAATTCCAGTGACTACGGTCCTTTCACATGTACCATTGCCCATCTGATTGCTTCTGCTGCCCAATTACAGTTCATACAAAAGGATATGGCTGCCATTAGACCCTGGATTGCAAAAGAAATAATACAGTACTGTGGGAAAACCTATTTTGAAGGACAAGACAAATATTTTCAAGTGGAAATTGATGCTGTTCCTCCCAAGAAGAGACAAATCTTGAACGAGAGTTACATTACTGTGTCTCGATCATGCCCAGAGGGATGGAAGGATACACTAGCCTATTGCTCAGATATCCTTGTTTGAAGGCTGCTGGTCACTATGTTTCTTGAAGGAAGGGTGCAGGAGGCCCAGTGGTGACCTAACTATGGCTTACTGTGAAGGAAACTGCAAGGACTGGTACCACTGCTTTCGCATAGGCATTGATTCAAAAGATCTTCCAGAGGTTTTTGTGTGTCCAGACTGTCAATCCACTGTGGCCAAATAGATTTTGAAACTGCGAACTGTCATATTCCACAGGTTGGTATAATACAGCAAAATCCAAACATATAGTTTTCATCATCATGGCAGGGATGGTCCTTTTCCATAGAATTCTTACTTATGGAGTTAGTTTTTATATCCTGCTTTTCTCTACTTGAAGGAGTCTCAAAGTGGCTAAAAATCTCCTTTCCCTTCCACCCCCACAACAGACACCTTGTGAGGTAGGTGGGGCTGAGAGAGTTCAGAGAGAAGTGTGACTGGCCCAAGGTCACCCAGCAGCTGCATGTGGAGGAGCGGGGAAGCGAACCCAGCTCACCAGATTAGAGTCCACCGCTCTTAACTACTACACCACAGAAACGTATCTCTTAAAACTCTGGAGCAAGCTGTTCAGTTCAGCCTCATAGTGATACTGATTTGTGGAGGGAAGGTTGGTGATGAGCAAGATCTGTTCCCATTTCCCAACACAGAGACCATAGAGCAGTTTCTTTTGGGGGCTGAACCTGCAGAGTGTTTCTGTTCAGAATTTCCGTGGCAGAAATTGGCTAAGTGCCTTTATAAACATTCAGCTTCTCAAATCGAACCCCATCATGAAACTTTCAGGTGTAGCTGTTGGAGGTGGAGGGCAGAGAAGGTGCTAGTCCTTACCTCCCTCCTCCCAGCCTATCATTGCCCAATGGGCTGAATTTCAGGGCTTTTGCATGTAAAGGGCAAGCTTGTTCTTTACTTGTTTAGACTCTTTAAACTTGGAAACAGATATTTGGCTCCATGACCAAAATGACCAAAAGGGTCAGCTTCTAGAGGACTGGAAAGATCATAATTGTACTTCCCCTACCCTCAGCCCTAACTCCGTTGAGTATTTTTTGTTATGAGACTGAGTGTTTGGGGCTGATGCTGTAGCATTCTTGTCTGGGAGCTTGATGAAAAAACAGAAAAGTGACCCTCACCTAACTCTCCAATGCCCTTCAACAAGAATGCTGTAGGAAATATTGCTAAGCCCAAAGGGAGGCAAGAATTTGCTTCAGCTCACCTTGTTAATGGCAGAGCAAAAGCTATGCGTGTGTCATTCTCAATCAGTCTACTTTCAGGACTGATTTTAGAACCCTCTTATATCAGGCCACATGGTCACTGGAGGTGGCCCCATCATGCAAACATGACTATCCACACAGGGACCATCTATTTTTGTTTTTTCCCCTGATACTGGATTTTAAGTCACAGTTACATCTTTTAAAACAGCTGTCAGTATATCACACTGTATTCCACTTGCCTTCCAAAGGAACACGTGGCTCTCCCCACATAGCGGGTTAGGTTGAAACTGCTGATCCAAAGTAATCAGTAATTTTTACGGTAATTACAATCCTGCTTTCCCTTGTACCAGCTTACCTTGACTTCAGTAAGGCCTTTGAAAAGGTCCCCCATGATATTATTGCAAAACAACTAGTAAAATGTGGGCTAGACAAAGCTACTGTTAGGTGGATTTGTAATTGGTTGATGGGCTGAACCCAAAGAGTGCTCATCAGTGGCTCACCTTCATCCTGGAAAAAAATGACTACTGGGGTTCCACAAGGTTCTGTCCTGGGCCTGGTGCTATTCACTATTTTTATAAATGATTTGGATGATGGAATAGAGGGTGTGCTAATCAAATTTGCAAATGACTGCAAACTGGGAAGGGGTTGCTAATACACCAGAGGACATGGTCAGAATTCAAAATGACCTGAATAGCCTAGAGAGCTGGGCCAAAACCAACAATATGGAGTTCAATAGGGAGAAATGTAAGGTACTGCACCTGGATAGAAAAAATGAAATGCACAGGTGGGGGACACTTGGCTTGACAACAGTACCTGTGAAAGGGATCTGGGAGTCTTAGTCGACCACAAGCTGAATATGAGTCAACAGTGTGATGTGGCAGCTAAGAATGCCAATACAATTCTGGGCTGCATCAATAGGAGTATAGTGTCTAGATCAAGTGAAGGAATGCTACCACACTATTCTGGTTGGTTGGTCAGACCACACCTGAAATACTGTGTCCAGTTGAAGAAGGATATTGTCAAGTTGGAGCATGTCCAGAGGAGGGTGACCAAAATGTAAAAGGTCTGGAATTCAAGCCCTATGAGGAGAGACTTGGGGAGCTGGATTTGTTTAATCTAGAGAAGAGAAGATTAAGGAGTGACATGATATCCATGTTTAAATATTTGAAGGGATGTCATGTTGAAGAGGGAGCAAGCTTGTTTTCTGCTGTTCTAGAGACTAGGATGCAGAATAATGGATTCAAACTATGGGAAAAGAGATTCCACCTGGGCGTGGTAATCCAGTCAGGGAAAAAGGGAGGCATACTATGTTTAGGGCACCGTTTCCAGCCCCTTCCCCTTTTCGGGGTGAGCATAGTGGATCCTAAAAAGGGCTGCTCAGTCATGGATACAGCTGCTGAGCTGCTCAACGGCCTCATTCCTTGAGTCAGAACGGCTGACCGCCCATGTGTCGGTTCATGACTAGGGGCTTCACATTCCTGCCCCCGTAGCCATTTAGTGATGGCCATGGGGGGAGGGTTTGGGGAGGTTGGGTTTGGTTTTTGGAAGACGCCTGTGCGTGAATTTGTTTTATGTGTGTAGATTAGTGCACGCTGACCAACGCACAGTCTTCGCAGTAGGGCTCTGTTCTGATGGCATGAGTAGTCATGACAAACTGGTGGATCCTATCTGCTGCAGCCTTCATCCGCCTTCAGAGCCGTTGTAACACACTGCTTGTTATCACCCGCCTGTTCTGCCGTTGAGGACTTCTTGGATCATTCTTTGTCTAACTCCTTCCCTGTTATGTACTAAGCTTGGATCCTAGAACAATAGGCAAGTAGGTTCCTAGAATGCAAGAACTGATTGGCTTGCAGGAAAAGACCAATCAGGCTCCAGGAGGGAAGCAGAATCAGCTAGTCAGACGGGACTCATTGTGTAAATAATGTATATAAAAGCCTGAGGTTTTGGGGGAAATTCAATCACTGTTTTACAAGCTGCAATAAAGAGCATGAAATCACTACAGGACTCTGAGCATATTTAATTTTCTTTGACCTTACCACCTTGGGTGACCCTGCTGGGAGTACGAGATTCCCAATGGCTTCACTCACAAGGGTCATAGGAATGTGCAAGCCCACTCACCATGACAAGTGAGAGAACTGAGATAGATTGCACTGAGCCCTGGTTCTCATTAGACAAAGCGTTCCACCAAAAAGGCTCTGGCTCTGGTTGAGGACAGCTGGATATGTTTTGGGCCAGGGACCACCAGTAGGTTGCTGTTAGATGAGCGTCACACTCATGGGGGGTGTATTGGAAGATAATTCCCACAGATAAGAAAGGTCACAGACTGTTTAGGGCTTTAAAGATTAGCACCAAAACATTGAACCTGATTCGATACTCCACCTGGAGCCAATCCAGCTGATGAACAACCAACTGAATGTGGGCTCTCCACAAAGTCCAAGTAAGAACTCATGCATCTGCATTTTAGACCATTTGGAGTTTCTGGAGCAGTCTCAAGGGTAGCCCTGCATATCTATCTCTCTCACCCTCTCTCTCTCTCTATCACATTTATACCCTGCACTCCCCGGCTCAGGTGTACAGCAAGTTAAAGTAGTCTAGTCTGCAGGTGACTACTGCATGGATCACCATGGCTACGTTGGAAAGGGACAGGTACGGTACCGATCTCCTAACCTGATATAGATTCAAAAATTCCAGTTTGGCTACATTTGTGACCAATGCCTCCATAGAGACAGAAGCATCCAGGATCACACCAGGACTCCTGATGGCAGCTACAGGTGACTATTGCGCCCCATGAAGACCTGGGAGCTGGCAAAACAAACTGAAATCATTCTGGCCCAGCCATTGGACGCCCATCCTTAAAGGATAGAGATTCAGCCGACTCCGTTTCCTCCATCCCAGCACACCCACCTAAAAATTGGCCAATATATCCAGGGTAGCATCTGGCCAGGGCCATGAAGCAGTAGAACCATGATGTTTGTGTTCAGATCTGTGGTTATGTACAAGATATGTGAATAAAGGGTGAGTTTGGGGTTCCCCAATGCAAAAAGGGTGATGATCCATGAGGATCTGTGCTTCAAAACCATGTTTTTGAGCCATGGAGTGGCCAGGAAGCCATGGATCCGTGATTTTTGTGGTGCAGGATGTGCCCCTGGCCATGATGTGTGATTTGATGGTGAGTTTGGGCTGATCTAGTGCAAAAAGCGTGAGGATCCATGAGGATCCGTGCTTCAAAACCACCTTTTTTGGTCCACAATATGGCCAGGAAGCCGTGGATCTGAGTTTTTTGTTGTGCAGGCTGTGCCCCTAGACATGATGTGTGATTTGACAGTGAGTTTGGGTTGGCCCAAAGCAAAAAGTGTGATGATCCATGAGGATCCGTGCTTCAAAACCACGTTTTTGGGCCACGGTATGGCCAGGAAGCCGTGGATCCGTGAATTTTGTGGTGGATGTTGTGCCCCTGGACATGATGTTTGATCTGATGGTGACTTTGGGCTGATCTAGTGCAAAAATAATGATGATCCATGTGGATCCGTGCTTCGAAACCATGTTTTTGGTCCATGGTGTTGCCAGATAACTGGGAATCCGTGATTTTTGTTGTGTAGGCTGTGCCCCTGACTATGATATGTGATTTGGCGGTGAGTTTGGGTTGGCCCAATGAAAAAAGCGTTAGGATCCATGAGGATCCGTGCTTCAAAACCACGTTTTTGGGCCACGGTATGGTCAGGAACCCCTTCATGGATCACTGCCTTGCCGTGGCGAAGGGGCTTGAAGAACTCAGAGAAGCTATGAACTACGCCGAGCAGGGCACCCAAGATGAACAGGTCATAGTGGAGAGTTTTGACCAAACGTGATCCACCTGGAGTAGGAACCGGCAAGCCACTCCAGTATCCCTGCCAAGAAAACTCCATGGACAAAGACAACAGGCATATAAAAGTTATGACGCTGGAAGATGAGCCCCTCAGGTCGGAAGGCGTCCAACATGCTACTGGGGAAGAGCGGAGGACAAGTACAAATAGATCCAGAGCTGATGAAGCGGCTGGGCCAAAGCCGAAAGGACGCTCAGTTGCGGATATGCATGGAAGCGAAAGGAAAGTCCAATGCTGTAAAGAAAAATATTGCATAGGAACCTGGAATGTAAGAACCATGAACCTGGGTAAGTTGGATGTGGTCAAAAATGAGATGGGGAGAATAAATATTGACATCCTGGGCATCAGTGAGCTAAAATGGACGGGAATGGGCGAATTCAGTTCGGATGACTATCATATCTACTACTGTGGGCAAGAAACCCGTAAGAGAAATGGAGTGGCCCTCATAGTCAACAAAAGAGTGGCGAAAGCTGTACTGGGATGCAGTCTCAAAAATGATAGAATGATCTCGATACGAATCCAAGGCAGACCTTTTAACATCACAGTAATCCAAGTTTATGCACCAACTACTGGTGCTGAAGAAACTGAAATTGACCAATTCTATGAAGACTTACAAGACCTTATAGAAGTGACACCAAAGAAGGATGTTCTGCTCATTATAGGGGATTGGAATGCTAAAGTAGGGAATCAAGAGATAAAAGGAACAACAGGCAAGTTTGGCCTTGGAGATCAAAACGAAGCAGGGCAAAGGCTAATAGAGTTCTGCCAAGAGAATAAGCTGGTCATCACAAACACGCTTTTCCAACAACACAAGAGACGACTCTACACATGGACATCCCCAGATGGGCAACATCGAAATCAGATTGATTATATTC
Organism: Podarcis bocagei; assembly: GCF_964188305.1. Lineage (NCBI taxonomy): Eukaryota > Metazoa > Chordata > Lepidosauria > Squamata > Lacertidae > Podarcis > Podarcis bocagei. Next base: position 92,654,557 of record NC_138131.1, on the reverse strand, counting down.
TCTGCAGCCAAAGATGGAGAAGCTCTATACAGTCAGCAAAAACAAGACCTGGAGCTGACTGTGGCTCAGATCATCAGCTCCTTATAGCAAAATTCAAGCTTAAACTGAAGAAAGTAGGAAAAACCACTGGACAGGTAAGATACAATCTAAACCAAATCCCTTATGAATACACAGTGGAAGTGAGGAACAGGTTTAAGGATTTAGATTTGCTGGACAGAGTGCCTGAAGAACTATGGGTGGAGGCTCGCAACATTATACAGGAGGCAGCAACTAAAACCAGCCCAATGAAAAAGAAATGCAAGAAAGCAAAGTGGCTGTCCAATGAGGCCTTACAAATAGCGGGGGAGAGAAGGCAAGCAAAATGCGAGGGAGATAGTGAAAGATACAGGAAATTGAATGCAGACTTCCAAAGAATAGCAAGGAGAGACAAGAAGGCCTTCTTAAACGAGCAATGCAAAGAAATAGAGGAAAGCAACAGAATGGGAAGAACCAGAGATCTGTTCAAGAAAATCGGAAATATGAAAGGAACATTTCGTACAAAGATTACCATAATAAAGGACAAAAGTGGTAAAGATCTAACTGACGCAGAAGACATCAAGAAGAGGTGGCAAGAATACACAGAGGAATTATACCAGAAAGATATGGATGTCTCGTACACCCCAGATAGTGTGGTTGCTGACCTTGAGCCAGACATCCTGGAGAGTGAAGTCAAATGGGCCTTAGAAAGCACTGCAAATAACAAGGCCAGTGGAAGTGATGGTATTCCAGCTGAACTGTTTAAAATTTTAAAAGATGATGCTGTTAAGGTGCTACACTCAATATGCCAGCAAGTTTGGAAAACTCAGCAGTGGCCAGAGGATTGGAGAAGATCAGTCTACATCCCAATCCCAAAGAAGGGAAGTGCCAAAGAATGCTCCAACTACCGCACAATTTCACTCATTTCACATGCTAGCAAGGTTATGCTTAAAATTCTACAAGGAAGGCTCAAGCAGTATGTGGACCGAGAACTCCCAGAAGTGCAAGCTGGATTTAGAAGAGGCAGAGGAACCAGAGACCAAATTGCAAACATGCGCTGGATTATGGAGAAAGCTAGAGAGTTCCAGAAAGACATCTACTTCTGCTTCATTGACTATGCAAAAGCCTTTGACTGTGTTGACCACAGCAAACTATGGCAAGTTCTTAAAGAAATGGGAGTGCCTGATCACCTCATCTGTCTCCTGCGAAATCTCTATGTGGGACAAGAAGCTACAGTTAGAACTGGATATGGAACAACTGATTGGTTCCAAATTGGGAAAGGAGTACGGCAAGGCTGTATATTGTCTCCCTGCTTATTTAACTTATATGCAGAATTCATCATGCGAAAGGCTGGGCTGGATGAATCCCAAGCCGGAATTAAGATTGCCGGAAGAAATATCAACAACCTCAGATATGCAGATGACACAACCTTGATGGCAGAAAGTGAAGAGGAATTAAAGAACCTTTTAATGAGGGTGAAAGAGGAGAGCACAAAATATGGTCTGAAGCTCAACATCAAAAAAACGAAGATCATGGCCACTGGGCCCATCACCTCCTGGCAAATAGATGGGGAAGAAATGGAGGCAGTGAGAGATTTTACTTTCTTGGGCTCCATGATCACAGCAGATGGTGACAGCAGCCACGAAATTAAAAGACGCCTGCTCCTTGGGAGAAAGGCGATGGCAAACCTAGACAACATCTTAAAAAGCAGAGACATCACCTTGCCAACAAAGGTCCGTATAGTAAAAGCCATGGTTTTCCCAGTAGTGATGTATGGAAGTGAGAGCTGGACCATAAAGAAGGCTGATCGCCGAAGAATTGATGCTTTTGAATTATGGTGCTGGAGGAGACTCTTGAGAGTCCCATGGACTGCAAGAAGATCCAACCTCTCCATTCTGAAGGAAATCAGCCCTGAGCGCTCACTGGAAGGACAGATCGTGAAGCTGAGGCTCCAATACTTTGGCCACCTCATGAGAAGAGAAGACTCCCTGGAAAAGACCCTGATGTTGGGAAAGATGGAGGGCACAAGGAGAAGGGGACGACAGAGAATGAGATGGTTGGATGGTGTTCTTGAAGCTACCAGCATGAGTTTGATCAAACTGCGGGAGGCAGTGGAGGACAGAAGTGCCTGGCGTGCTCTGGTCCATGGGGTCACGAAGAGTCGGACACGACTAAACGACTAAACAACAACAACATGGTCAGGAAGCCGTGGATCCGTGATTTTTGTGGTGCAGGCTGTGCCCCTGGAAATCATGTGTGATTTGACGGTGACTTTGGGCTGATATAGTGCAAAAAGGGTGAGGATCCATGAGGATCCGTGCTTGAAAACCAAGTTTTTGGGCCATGGAGTGGCCAGGAAGCCGTGGATCCGTGATTTTTGTGGTGTAAGCTGTGCCCCTGGGAATGATGTGTGATTTGAAGGTGAGTTTGGGGTAGCCCAATGCAAAAAGCGTGGGATCCATGAGGATCCGTGCTTGAAAACCACGTTTTTGGGCCATGGAGTGGCCAGGAAGCCGTGGATCCGTGATTTTTATGGGGCAGGCTGTGCCTCCGGACATCATGTGTGATTTGACGGTGAGTTTGGGGCAGCCCAATGCAAAAAGCGTGAGGATCCATGAGGATCCGTGCTTCAAAACCACGTTTTTGGGCCACGGTATGGTCAGGAAGCCGTGGATCCGTGATTTTTGTGGTGCAGGCTGTGCCCCTGGAAATCATGTGTGATTTGACGGTGACTTTGGGCTGATATAGTGCAAAAAGGGTGAGGATCCATGAGGATCCGTGCTTCAAAACCACGTTTTTGGGCCACGGAGTGGCCAGGAAGCCATGGATCCGTAATTTTTGTGGGGCAGGTTGTGCCCCTGGGAATGATGTGTGATTTGATGGTGAGTTTGGAGTGGCCCAATGCAAAAAGTGTGAAGATCCATGAGGATCCGTGGTTCGGAACCAAGTTTTTGGGCCACGGTTTCGCCAGGAAGTCGTGGATCCGTGATTTTTGTGTTGCATGCTGTGCTGCTGGTCATGATGTTTGATCTGATGGTGACTTTGGGCTGATCTAGTGCAAAAATAATGAGGATTCATGAGGATCCGTGCTTCGGAACCACGTTTTTGGGCCGGGGCATGGCCAGGCAGGCGTGGATCCGAGTTATTTGTGGTGTAGGCTGTGCCCCTGACTATGATATGTGATTTGACGGTGAGTTTGGGTTGGGCCGATGCAAAAAGCGTGTAGATCCATGAAGATCCGTGCTTCAAAACCACGTTTTTGGGCCACGGTTTTGCTAGGAAGCCGTGGATCCGTGATTTTTGTGGTGGATGCTGTGCCCATGGCCATGATCTTTGATCTGATGGTGACTGTGGGCTGATCTAGTGGAAAAATCATGAGGATCCATGAGGATCCGTGTTTTTTAACCATGTTTTTGCGCCCCTGCGCCCCCCCCCAAAACAGTGGATGCGTGATTTTTTTGATGCTTTCTACAGAGTAAGACATGGTCTACAGTATCATGGTGGTTTTATTTAATTTGAATGAAAAAATCATATGAATTCACGAGGATCCGTGTAGATCCGCCTTTTACCTTTTTCCATAAAACAACACAAATGAAATACAACCTATATACAGCAACAGTAGCAAATGGCTTTAGATACCTATTAGGTCCATAAATTACCATGTAGCATATATTCAACACAAAAAAACAGCGACAATTTGTTGTTGACAAAGGACAGCTGGACATATAAAGGGCCCCATTATCGTCAGTAGCTTAACGCCTCATCAAACCTAAATCCGGCCTTGGCTGTGAAGGCTCTAAGGGGAAAAACTAAAGGTAAAGGTAAAGGGGCCCCTGCCGCCAAATCTCACTGATTCCCCTCAATGACACCCTCATTTCCCCCAACGCCTCTCTCTCCTACGAACAGCACAGAGGGGACGCTTCTAAAAAAGAAGAGGCCGTTGGGCCAACTCACTCGCTTTGCCGGCACAACCGCTCGCCCCCAAACAAGCCTTAGCACCGTGGGCAGCGAATGCTCCTTCCCCCATTGCCAACTTCTCTCTCCCCCCCCCCCGCAATAAGAGTCTGGGTCGTGCCCCCCCCCCGTTCCCCACACGGGCTGAACGTCCCTTACCTGCGCGCGCGTCCTCCGCCAACGAGGATACGCAGGACCCTCTCGCTCTCCCCTTCTCTCCCCCCTAACAGTCCAAACCGAGTAACAAACCCGCGTGCGCGCGAGCGCCTAACTCCCCACTTAATTGAAATCCCCGCTCTGACGTCGTCACGTCCGTAACTCCGACGTAAAACTCTCCTCACTCCAGGTCTGTATCTCTCCGCCACGCAAAACTTTGCCGCCTTTTCTTTTAACTTAGTTGTCCCCTGCCCTGGAAGACCGATAAAATATAAGAATGTTCCTTACCCCACCACCACTCCCACACTGAAATGAGCTTTCTGGGGGGCGGGGGGGAGCGGGCTGCGTGGGGACTACTTCCGAATGGTTTCTGCGGAAGCATAAATATGGCGCAACGACAGCCGTAATGCCGCTTACCTGCGAGTAAGCGCCTCTGAACTCAAGTCTTCTCAATGGGCGTGCTTATGAGGGTGCCGTTCCTCCTCTGTTCTGAGGTGCTGCTTAAAAATAGCACAACAGGGGGGATATAATGACAACTTTGAGTGCTTATGAAGTAGCTGAAGAACTTCCAAGTACAATGATTGAATTTTAAGAAAAAGAAATTTTAGTGTTTTGTTGGAAGCCGCCCAGAGTGGCTGGGGAAACCCAGCCAGATGGGCGGGGTATAAGTAATACATTATTACGGTATTATTATTATTATTATTATTATTATTATTATTATTATTCCCCCTACCCTATTTTCTTTTTTTGAAAATGGAAAAACTTGCCAAGGCAGACACGCCCCCTAAATTAATGGAGGATGGGGGGCACCCACGTGACTACACATGACAGGGGTGTGGCAACTTGACTGAAATATTGGGGGGCCAAGCAAGCCCCGCTCAGCACATGACGCGGGCACGCACATGCCCATCAACTGGGGGGGGGGACAGCCGTCAAATGTTTTACGGGGGGAGAAGACCCCTCGGTCCCTAGGAGTTGGATCCTATGATACAGGATTTGACAATTGCAGTTCCACACAAGTAACCCTCAAGTTCTCCAGTTTAGCATCTCTTTTGTACGCAGCCCGTCCCAAGCCCATGCAACTGCTAAAGCTTGCTTTTCACCATCCCAACTCCCATTTCTGAAAAACCCTTTCTCCTATGCAGTCCCACTGTACACTTGTTCGCATCTTCACCCCCGCGTCCGTGCCTCCCCGCATTTTTTTTGTGCAAGATCGCTGCAGTGGTGAACTCCATGGTGAACTCCTGCAGCTTTTCAATCATACGTAAACGACACGTCAGAAAAAATTAGCTACTTTTACTTACAAAGAGATACGTCTAAAACATACCTGGTTTATTTCAAATATTTGAAATTTTAGCTCAGAAAGAAGAGTACGTATAAATACATTCTACATTTATAAAGAAATGCTTTCTACATTTATGCAACAGGGGATGCATGGGAGTCTTCTGAATTTCTAAAGGTATAGATATATAATCCTTCCTGCTACCATCAAATACCGGTGCTTAATATAATTACAGTATTTTCCTGTGCCTTTGTGTGCTGGTTTGACTTTTTCTTTTCTGTTTTCTTTTCTTTTTCTTTTACAAAGTAGCCTCTTGTTTCCCTGGACAATATATGAATGGGAAGTGAATGGGAAGTGGACTCCTTTGTTACTTAGTTTCAATATTTATCTAAATTGGGAAGCTCCTTCTGATGCAGTAAGTGAAAGTGGTGCTGAAAGAAAAAGTATTTTATAAATAGCATACTCGTACGCTTTCCACCAAAATAGAAGAAATGTCCATCTCAAAAGAGTCTTAATGCAAAGATTTTTGTTTCTTAGTTTCTGGTCCAAGGAGTAGGGCCTCTTGAACCTTTGGGCTGGCTGTTCTAATTTCATCACATTTCTTTTTTTAATATGAGCAGAATTTTGTGAGTTAGGTTGTTGAGTTTGAGAAGGTTGATGACTCAGTTGATGGATGTTGTGTATATTTTGGGTGCTTGCTAATAAAATATCTGTTCTAAGTTGCTACATCAAATCTGGAACTTCATGCAGAACCAGGAGTGAAATACATTGCAAAAAAATACTATAGAATATTTGAGGACTCCACATCCTTTATCTCTCTCAAATGAGACAGCTGAGGAATGCAAAAGGGATAAGTTTCAGGATAACAAGAAGGGAGAAAACACTGAAAGGGGTGGAGGGGAGTGGCTGCTTTAAACCTTCCACCCCTAATTTACTAAAATTTCTGCTGGTGTTGAAAGTTACCATTTTCTTCCCAATTTTCTCCATCTCTGCTTTACTCAAACTTCCACAACTTTAAACCACTGCTTTCTGCCTCTCAGTGTGCCTCCCTTCCTCACTCCCATGCTGCTGTTGTGCAGCTTGCCTTCACATTTGCTCCTCTATACTGCCCTGACTTCATTCAAATCCAGGTTTGTGATGTGGCACTGCAAGCCTCCAGTGGGGGCTGTTTGATAACGTTCTTACATTTATATTATATACAGAGAAACCAATCCTCCCTCCCAATTAGGCTTCCTGGAGGAGGGTTTCTCCCCAACCTCAATCTGAATAAAACCTGCAGTCATTTTGATTTCATATCTGTATCGTCTTACATTAGTCTTGTCTGAGCTGCTTCCACTTCCACTTTCCATTATGTCATCAGATTCAAAAAAGTGGAAAAGTGAAAATCAAAAGCAGATGAGGAAAACTGCTTTAAAATTTAAAAGGTGATTGAGATAGTTATAGATTCTAAACTCTGTACACATGAATGAAACAAAATGAGTATGTACAGTGTATGTGTACACCTAAATGTCTTTGAGTGTTGAGGAGAGAAAACAGGATACTCCACCCATGGCCAGTAATGTATAATATTGTACACTTGTTACACAGAAACTGTATGCATGGTCTGCAGAAGTGCTGTTTTCCCTCCCACGTGCCGTATGCTAATTTTTTCTGCATATTTAATTAAGGGTACCTGGGAGTAAACCCCACTGAACCCCACAGGACTTATAAGGAACTTCCTTGCCTCGCCTCGCCTCACCCTCACTCCAGACATTTTGAGTACTTGAGTCATGTGAAATCTAGTAATTTCTAATGTGGTATTGCGATAAGGCTATTTTTTTCAGGGGAGGGCACAAGGGACCCTGTGTACACCTCTGGGTGTTTGTATATTGATGATTTAGTAAGGAGGTGATATATGTGTGAATTATATATATTTTTGTGTAAAAGTAGTTGATACTGAAAATTAATAGCATATACGTTGCAATTTATATGCTGCATATTAACTTACTTCCAGTAGTTTGCCTTTGTAGAATATATGGTCTAGTATCAAGTTAATAAAGTTTTTGTGAGCAGAATATATACACAAAGGAAGCAAAGGCTCAGCAAGGTCATACTTTCTTTTCTGCTGCAGGGCATAACATTTTAATATTTAGATCTTTCAAAAAGCAAAATCTCTTGACATTTGTGCTTTGCTTTTGTAATTTTTATAGTTTGCCTCATTTGCTGTTTTCATGTGGCTATGATGTTTAGTCACTTCAAATGTGTTGTAGTTCAGTGTAAACAGCTTTGTTAATGTTAGCTTCACTTTGGAATTAAATTACTCTGAAGTGGCAAAGCTACTGGCACGATCCAGCTTAGGCCATCCTGACCCCATTTACTTGAGAGTAAGCTAAGCCCCACTGAATCCAGTTCCCATTGGACTAACCTCTGACGAAACATGGTTAGGATTGCAGTGTCAATTTGCCATTAGATTACAATATGTAAAGTTTGAGTGGTCAACTTAGTAAAACCTAGTTATTTTCAAAATAGTATAACTTTTCAGTCCCAGTTATACAAATACACCATTCTGGAATTACTACTGTGTCATGTGCAAGGGTGTACAGTAATTGAGTAAATAGCTGACAATGTACATCATTTTATCATGGTAGAGTTGCTCTTTAACATGCTTTTGGAAGTTGCACCTTTGAGCCAGTTATAAGGGACATCACAATAGGATATTTTATTTTATTTATTGCATTTCTATTCCATCTCTTTCTCCATGGAGCTCAAGTTGACATACATGGTTCTCCTCCTCCTCATTTAATACCCACAGCTACCCTATGTAGTAAGTTTTACTGAGAGGCAGTGACTGGCCCAAGGTCACTTTGTGAGCTTCATGGCTGAGTGGGGATACCAGCCCTGGTCTCCCAGATCCTAGTCCGACCACTCCAGCATGTAGGAACAAATCATTTTGACCATACAATTGTAATTATCTGAATTATATTTTCACATATTTTCAGTATCTCGAGAATGAGGTACCGTATTTTTCGCTCTATTGGACGCACCGGACCACAGGACGCACCTAGTTTTTAGAGGGGGAAATCAAGGAAAAAAATATTATCCCTCCCCCCAGCCACAAAGAGCAACGGACAGGCTGTGCGCAGCCTGTCTGCTTCACCCAGAGCTTCTTGGGGCTGCGGGGGAAGCCCGGGTTCCCCCACCAGCCCCAAAGAGCAAAGAAGCCAAGACAGCGCACGGGATCCATAGCCGCGCAACCTCTCCAGCCAGGAGCTAAACCTCTCCAGCGCGGCTAAAGAAGAAGACAAGGCAGTCCAGGGCAGGCACCCACTGCCCTGGCTTCCTCTTTAGCCTTGCACAGCATCTTTAGTCTTGTGCAACGGGATGGATTGCGCCCGCTGTCCACCGGGGCTGGACTAGATGACTCCTGGGGTTCCCTTCCAACCTTGCAATTCTATGACCTCGGAAGGTGTTTGGGGTCTCCACCACTGGAGGCTTTTAAGCAGCGGTTGGGGGACCATCTGCCTGGCGTTCTTTAGCTGTGATTCCTACATTGTGAGGGGGCTGGGCTAGATGACCCTCAGGTGGCCCTCCCAACTCTATACAGTCCTACAGTTCTGCAGCAGGAGATCCACAGCCACTTAGAATCATAGAATCATAGAATTGGAATAGACCACAAGGGCCATCGAGTCCAACCCCCTGCCAAGCAGGAAACACCATCAGAGCACTTCACACAATGCCCACTCCCAATTTTCATCTGAGAGACATGTGGCTTCAGTGTCTAGGTAGGTACCCCCCTACTTGCCACACTTCCCCCACCTCACTTAAGCTGAGGGAATTCCTGCCCAGAGAAGCTCCCAGGTGAGGCAAGGGTTAAGATCTACCTCTGGTAGATCTCTTGCGGCTGGAGAGGCACGCAAGGCTAAAGAGGAAGCCAGGGCAGTGAACGGGATGGATCGCGCTCGCTGCCCTGGCTTCCTCCCACCACCCCCCACCCCCGGAGAGGCGCGCAAGTCCAAAGGGGAAGCCAGGCAGCGAACGGGATGGATCGCGCTCGCTGCCCTGGCTTCCCCTTTAGACATGCGAAGCCTCCCACCCCCCCCCACCCCCGGAGAGGCGCGCAAGTCTAAAGGGGAAGCCAGGCAGCGAGCGCGATCCATCCCGTTCGCTGCCTGGCTTCCTCCCACCCCCCCCCCACCCCCGGAGAGGCGCGCAAGTCTAAAGGGGAAGCCAGGCAGCGAACGGGATGGATCGCGCTCGCTGCCCTGGCTTCCCCTTTAGACATGCGAAGCCTCCCACCCCCCCCCCACCCCCGGAGAGGCGCGCAAGTCTAAAGGGGAAGCCAGGCAGCGAGCGCGATCCATCCCGTTCGCTGCCTGGCTTCCTCCCACCCACCCCCCACCCCCGGAGAGGCGCGCAAGTCTAAAGGGGAAGCCAGGCAGCGAACGGGATGGATCGCGCTCGCTGCCCTGGCTTCCCCTTTAGACATGCGAAGCCTCCCACCCCCCCCCACCCCCGGAGAGGCGCGCAAGTCTAAAGGGGAAGCCAGGCAGCGAGCGCGATCCATCCCGTTCGCTGCCTGGCTTCCTCCCCACCCCCACCCCCGGAGAGGCGCGCAAGTCTAAAGGGGAAGCCAGGCAGCGAACGGGATGGATCGCGCTCGCTGCCCTGGCTCCTCTTTAGCCTTGCGAAGCCTCCCACCCCCACCACCCCCGCTGGAGAGGCGCGCAAGTCTAAAGAGGAAGCCAGGGCAGCGAACGGGATGCATCGCGCTCGCTGCCCTGGCTTCCTCTTTAGCCTTGCGAAGCCTCCCCCCGGCTGGAGAGGTTGTGCAAGGCTTTTCTAGAGGAGGGAGAAGGGACTGACTGGCGGCGTCAGTCCCTTCTCCCTCTTGGGGAAAAGCCCGCAAGAGCCGCGCGAAGCTTGTGTGGGGCTCTTGAGGGCTTTTCCTGCCTGCCTCCTCCCTGCATTCGCTCTATAGGACGCACAGACTTTTCCCCTTAGTTTTTAAGACGGGAAAAGTGCGTCCTATGGTGCGAAAAATACGGTACATGCCAAGGCTTGCTGCATAGGAGTGCACTCAAAAGAAAGGATTTTCTGCAGAAATAATGCTGCAAAGTAACTTCACTATAGTTTTACTGTAATAAAAAAAGAAAGACACCAAGCCTTTAGCACACATTCAGGATTTTTTACCAGTATGTTACGACTTACAGATAAGTGAACCAAGTTTATAAGGAGAGATACCACTAATGCCAGGGTGGTTAATGAGGAAAGTCAGAGAAGCTATTGGAGAAGGCTTCATTCAGAAAAAATACTTATTTTTTGTTCTCATTTGGCAAAGGGAGCACAGCCCTTGGGGGGGGGGTTGCAAACAATAAGGGATTTAAAAAAGAATTTGAGGAGCAAATTACCAAAAACATTAAAACCAACAATAAAAAGAGGTGAAATAAAATGGAGACCAGCTATGGAGGCAGTCCTCTTATGGATCAGTAACTGGTTAAAGAACAGGGAGAAGTGACCAAGAAAAGCTTCTCAGAAGAGTCCCCTGAGTGTTTGAAGTTTCGCTGCTTTTCATGAAGTAATGAAGGTCACCTTCCCTTCTCAGGAATAAATGGACAGTTCTCCCAATGGAGAGATGTAGAAAGCCAAGTCCCCCAAGATTCTTGGTAAGACTCCACTTTTGAACTTGTTCATAAATAACCTGGGGTTAGGGGTGAGCAGTGAGGTCACCAGATTTGCTGTTGACACCAAATTGTTCAGGTTTGTAAGAAGAAAAATGGATTTGCAAATTAGCTACAAGAGGATCTATCCAGACTGGGATAGTGGGAATTAAAATGGCCAGTGCAATAAATGCAAACAATTCTAAAGTGATGTACATTGCAGGGGGAGTTCTAACTTTTCATATATGCATTTATGGGGTCTGAAATGGCAGTGACTTATGAGGAACGAGATCTTAGCTTAATGAAAATGTTGAGTCAGTGTGTGGCAGGTATGAAAATTAGGATTCATCAGGACAGGGTTTGAAAATAAAACTGTCAATATCATAATGCTGTTACACAAATCTATGGTAGGAGTCATTCTGCAAAGAAACAGAAAAGATTGTTGTAACTTTAAGAACTGTTTCTGTGAGTTCATGGTGTGGTTTTCTAGACTGATTAGGTACAGCTGGTGATGGGTACAAAAGGAGAAGTTGCAGTTTGCATTAGCCTGCAAAAGAGAACACCCACATGCTTTGTGTTTGTAAGGTTGTAAATAAAACTCTTGCTTGAGTATTTTACACCTGTCTCATGGTCCTGTTGTCTGCTACCAGGAAGATACAGGTCCAATAATGTATGGTGACAGCACTGGAATACTGTGTTGAGCTGGAAAAGGATATTGTTGAGGTGGAAAAGGGAGGAGCTAACCAAAATGATCAGAGAGCTGGAACAAGATTACAACATTTGGAACTTTTTAGTTCAGAAAAAGGTATGGTGGAGCATGATAGAGTTGTATAAAATTATGCATGGTGTGCAGAAACTGGTAAGAGCAGGGGTTTTCAACCTGGTCCCCACCGCCCACTAGTGAGCATTTCCGAATTCTAGGTGGGCGGTAGGGGTTCTATGGCACAAGCTGAATCCTCCTTCCATCAAGCACTGGTGGGTGGTAAGGAAATTTTACCATCAAGAAAGATGCATTAGTGGGCGGTAGTTATAAAAAGGTTGACTACCCCTCGGTTAGAGAGACGTGTCTATCCTTCTCACATGTACTAGAACGTGGGCCATCCACCAAACTAGAATGCTGAAAGATTCAGGACCGACAAAAGGAACTATGTCACACAGCACGTGCTTAGACTATGGAATTCATGATTGCAAGATGTAGTGTTGGCCATCAACTTGGATAGCTTGAAAAGGACACTGGACAAATGTATGGAATAAGAGCTATCATGACTGTATTACTTCCACTGTCAAAAGCAGTATGCTTCTACATATCAGTTGCTGGGAGACACTGCTGTTGTGCTCCTGTCCTTCTCAAAGACTTCCCACATGAAACCATAGTTGGTTGTCCACTATGAGTACAGGATGCTGGACTAGATGGGAGTTGGTCTAATCTTATTTTATTTTATTTAGAACTCTATGTGTTTTCATTTTTGAGAAAGATGGGTCTGCACATTTTATTTTCTAGCTAAGGACAGTTACTGGCATAAGCTATAGCCATTTATTTTTTTCATTCTAGATATCTAGATAGTGTAATCTGAATGCCAGTATTTGAGGAAGGTATGGTTTATCAGTAACTATTTCATAAAAACTGCATCAAAAGTATTTTTTATTTCTATTTGTAAGACACAAATCAAAAGCTCAGAGACATGATTCTTGCATGCATTTATGAATATGCTTTATAAGAAGCTCATATTAAATTCAGATTTAAAGTCCTTTCAAATAATTAATCTATCTATCTTTTAGATGATAAAAGTGCAAAGTGTAGCAAATTACCTGGGGAAACAGAACTCCAAAACATCAAGATATTTTATTTGATATAAAAAATGGTAACAAATTGTCGAGATTTTTTTCTTTCAACTGCCCTTCTCCCACAAGAGTTCTGTGTTTTATTAGATCAAATATAATATAGAATATTACTTTTACTAATGTATTCTTTTTAAATACACTATTATCAAAGCCATAGAGGATGTTCAGAAAACAGACTACAAATCTCATGAGGTCTGCCACTGCAGTTTCAAATAAAACTATATAGCCTGGGTAGTAAGAAATTCTGGGAATGATCCCGAGAAAGTCACTTATAATCCAGCTACAGTGGTCTTTGTTTACACATGTTCTGGCAAAGTGAATAGATGTATGCTAGACTGGATAATTAAAGAATCTACCAATTTACAGGTTTTCAATATTCAGAATCAGACTTCTAAAAACGAGATCTCAACAGGGCCAAAATAGATTGGAAACATTTTAAATTCTTTCAAGCACTGACATCCCATGTAGTCAATTTTATAAGCTTTTTTCCATAGTCTGTGGAATTAGGTTACCAAGAATTAAACAAGGAACTGTCAGAAATGAAGAACTTGCTCATGGAAATTCACAAGTAGTTTTCTCATGGTGATGGCAGATCTGGATTTCAGTTATGTGAGACACCATGCAGTTATCTACTGCTTGGTGACTGAAAGGATTTTTAATTTTTTTAAAAAATAAATCTTCTAAAATAGTTGATTCTTCAAGAACTACAAGCAATAGGCTCTGATTGATAGCTGCTATATGTTAATTTCACAACAGGGATGTAATTGAAAATTGTAACTTTGTGACTTTGTGTGTGTCTGTGTGTTTTCATAGAATTCAGACACTCTTTTACAATGGCTATGAGTAGCTATCTACCTCCCATCAGAAAACCTCCCCAGCAAACAGGGTTCTACCAACTAAAAGCATGATGAAGGTAATCTGCAGTGTAACAATTTCTGGAACTTCTTGGGTGAAGATCTTACAGCAGGATCCTATTAGTGAAAGTAACATTGGACAACTGTGGATCGCCTCAAGGCAGGACATTTAGGAACATTTGGTAAATACAAATACCATAGAATGGTTTTGATATGAGTAAAGAAATCGTTAGCCCAAATAAATGGTTCTGTCCAGTTTTATGCTCCAATGAAATCCAGTCTAATTAGATTATATCTAATCAGGATACAATATTGTCCACATAGCTGAGATATCAGTGGTGTGTGCCTTTGAATTATAGAAAATAGTACCCTACTAAATCCAGAGCAGTGACTGAAGCAAACTAGGATATGGTCTCCACATAAAGCAATATGAGTGTAGAAAGAATGCTGAGGAAGGAGACAGGATGCAACCATGTTAAACTATCCATGGACACCCCAGATTTGAATGCTCCAGCATATTAAAACACCCTGCGAGTAAAAGCAGCATTACCAGGAAGAATGGTTCTAGAACAGCTTGTTCCCAGTTGTTTTCTACTCATGAAGGAGTTTTGCACATAGGGGAGCATTATAAATGTGACCACCTATTTGCAGTCTGAAGTGGAACACTGCCTGTAACACAGGCAGCACCAGAGAGGAGAAAGGGAGAGGACATACTGTCCAGACACTGCTGGATTCCTTTTGTACTTCCTTCAAAGGAAAGATGTTTTAACATAAACGTATCATTCTCTTTCAGAAATCTAAAATATGCAACAGAACCATCTCTCTTGGCACACACAAAAGTGCACCATGTCCTTTTTATGCCATTCCCCATCACCACCATGTTTCTGCTCCTGCAGTCCAGTCTAACCCTCCCAAATCCGTTTTGATGCATGTGTAGACAAGGTCTAAAATGCCTGCCATGGCTATATTTGTTTCAAGTAGACCAAAATGTACTGCCTAGGAAGATTACATTTACTTTTGTATAATCCATTGGAACAACTGAGAATAATGATTACTTTTATTCAGATTACTTAGAATAAATAAGCGTGTTCTGGTTGAGAAGATAAATTGCTGTTGCAAATTAATGTTATATGTATAATGCTTCATTTTTAACTTTTTTTTTTGTCAGAACAGTGCTCTGAGTCAAATAGCTAGAGTTTTTAAAGTTCTGGGAAGTAATTTAAGTAAGGGATTTTATGTCCTTTGCACCATTGCTGTATTTAGTTTAAACGAGCAAATAGTAGAGGAATGAAATTAAGAGATTTAAAGAAAGAAATGCAGCCTGAAAATAAAAATGAAACCTTGTTCTTGCATCAGAATTATTAGATCTTGCGATTTGCATATACAAATAATTCAGCAACATTCACTGGCATTATAAATACAGCAAGATCAAATTATAAATGTAATAAAAGAAAATATCACTGTATAATACATACATATATTATAAAGATCTTGACATAAATTAAATATAGTTTTGCATATACAGAATAAGGTTCAGTAGCAACATACTAAAAATGATACTGCGTAATGAAAACATTTTCAAATGCTGGAAACAAAGATGTTCAAATTCCTTTAAAAACCAATTCATAAAAGTCATTTTCAAAACACTAATCAATACAGCAGGCATTCTTCTGTTGGGCCTGATTAACCCAAGCCATTAAGTATCTTACTTAGTACAAGATTTCAAAACTTGCTTGCATCAAGAAATGCTTTCCACACTGAGTTGTCTGCCAAGAACTATGTTGTGTGTTGCAGGGAATTCTGGAGTGCATTGTGTCACCCTCTTAAATTTGCGTAGTGAGACTAGCTGGCCTCTATACAGAGCATGTATGTCCCACAGCACCAGGGCTGTTTCCAGGATTCTTTGGACCCCATGCAAGAGACAGCAGGAGGCCTGAACACGCAGAGATACACATCCACATCAAATACAAGAGAGTACATACTTCATGCATTCAAAAGAGTGCATGAGAGTTCAAATTGCGTAGGGTCACAGGGATGCAGTGCTGCCCTTTCCCCCAGTAACCCTCTGCATGCTTCCTACTCCCAACCTTTTGAGCTCTGAGCACAAAGGTCTGCAGGGAATTTCTGAATGCAGCTAGAATATTGCTGCAGATATTTCTGCTCAAACCTCAGGAGAGGAGAGAGTGGAGATGGCACACATGAGGATACTGGAGGCGGGGCTGGTGCACACACTCCTGGACTGTTTCAAGCTCAGGTGTTCTTTTGAATGCATGAGCAGGGCTCCCTCCAATATCTTCTTTTGCTCCTAAGCTCCATGCAGAGGGCTAGCTGGCTGACTAAATGGGGCGTGCGGATGGGCTGGCTCTAACAGCAGATGAGTTGGGAGCACGGAGCCTGCTCTGCCTGATACAGCATCCACTACTGGTAACATGGGAGACCAGGCAAACTGTGAGCTTAGGCTCTCCCAACTTCTGCAACAGTGCCAAGGAGGAGTTAATCCTGAACGTTGTGGCTGATTGTGGGCTCTGCAAATCCTGTGGCAATCAGGGGAGCAAGGAATCCAAGTACGGTATAGAATAGTATGACCTTGGCTGTCATACAGGCAACAGAAGGTCAAGACCAGAGCCTTCCTTTCCCCACACAGCTGCATTTCCCCCCCCCCCACATTAACTATTTGCATGCCTGTGTGCGCACTGCTCTTGTTTGTTTTTAAAGCAAATTTATGTATATAAACTATTAGAGGGGGCCCTGCAGATTTTACTAATCCCTGGTGCCAGGCCTGCAAAGGACATGTCTCCTCTGCTGCTATACTTTCCAGGAAAGTATCAGTAACAAATGATAAGATGCCTTTTGGTTAGCTAAGTTACAGTTCTTTATCTTGTTGTTAGTCCTTGCAAGGCATTAAAAAGCAGATGCAATAAAGGGAGTGCTGGCCTGCTCCCTCCATGCATTGGAGGGCAAAGATCTGTAGCCAGGATGCTGCTGCATTAGTGTTAGCTCTCCACATGATGCTGATTGTGCAAGGTTCTAAATCACACTGGATCTACATGCATATAGTAGACATCCAGCCTCGTGGAGGGTAAAGTTGGGGAGCTGACACGCCCCTGCCCTCTCCTTACGCAAGTAAAATCGCATGAGGGTTTTAACACACAAATAGGGCTATTGTTGACTCCCTGATAAATTGATAAGGAACCCCGAGTTTCTAGAAACATACTTCGAAATAAACTGCTTTAACAATATTACTATTTGTGCACTGTTTCTGAGTTAAGCATGTACTTAAGAGCTTTGGCAATCAATGTCCACTGTCACACAAGACAATAAGTTGAGTCACATAGTGACTAGATATGCAGATCAGAACATATAAATTTCTAATCACTGTTTGGCATTTATTAATGCAATCTCATGCAATGTAAAAAAAATTAAGTGTGGAAACCCATAAATATGTTTGTTATACCATTGTACGAAGTATCACAGTCTTATTTGACTAAACACCTTGAAGTGAAAAACAAGCTTTCTAAAGTTGCAATTCACCAACCTCATAAAACAGATTAGTTGTGATTAAAAGTGATTTGGCTGGGTTTAGCACAGTATTTCCTCAACTGTGGCAAGTCTTGTCATCACCAAATGGGAGAACCTAGTAGAACTAGATTGTCTGAAGGGAATCCAACAAAGCCACAGAGAAGGTTTTGTGCTTCAGATTACTTCAGAGAATTTAATCCCACGGAATTATCTGAAACTGTTGAGTATAGAAATTATTCCACATTGGGGGAGGAAAGCTGCTCCATTTTAAGTGCACTCATATTAGTATTACCAAAATGAGCCTCACCCCAAGTATTCTGGCTTCACTTGGGTAAATATAAGAAAAGTTAAAACATCCCTACTTCATTAATGGATTCCGCTATGTGCATTTCTGGTCCACATCTTACGTTTTTAAATATTGCTTTACAGAACAAGCAACAAATTAAGAGAGTTCTGGATGCTATTAGAAATATTATCTAATAATTACTTCCTTCCACCAAGGCAGGATTTTTCTCTACATCTGAAAATGACTTTGTTTGGATAATTTAAAAAGGAACAACTGCAATGCTTTCCCTTAAGCAGATTTCACAGTTACAGCTATGGATGCTGGTCAGAGGTCAAGGAAGGGGTACTGGACTGATACTAAGAGAAGCAAGGAATTCCAGTGTCATGGATGAGGGAACAGCAGCTACCTATGCTATTCTAGGTTTACTGAAAGCTAGGAAGTGGGAAATTAGAAGACGGAGACTAAATTGGTAACTGTAAAGACTATTTTTGTGTTATCAAGCTAAATAAGATACTTTGGCTAAGTGCAGAGAGGCCATTCATCAAGGAGCCAAGAAAACCGAGGGGACATATTCACCAGGACCTAAAGGTGTTACTAATATCCAGTAGTCAAAAACTCAATACCAGGACTAGCACATGTCTCTATTGTAACAAAAATAGAGATATTAGGAAGAATATGATTATGGTTTTGTCAAAACCCCAGTATTTTGAAAACAGCAGTTTCCACACAATTTGTACTGCATTAGAAAGCGTCTGACACTCTTAAGGCTGTCGGAAGCAGCTTCTAAACTGGTGGGTAGAAACAGTGGTTTTAAAAAACCTATCTTCATCTGTTAATGTGCTCACAGATTTGGGTCCATAGTGTATTGGACTGTTCATTCCTCACATTTTGGAGTTTGGATTTCCAAACTTATTATGATAGAAAGCTTATTTTACATTCAACTCTTAACCAAATAATGGTGTTTGCTTTGGGGCTTAGAGAGCTTAACATCAATCACCTCTTACAATAAATTCTATTCATTAAGTGCATAACAACTGTACATATACATATAGATTTACAGAAGTGCATTACTGGGAAGACACAAGCAATAAAATGGCAGTGCTTTAAAAACAGTGTGCTTATAGACTAACCTGAACTGTTTTCAATTAAAAGTCGGTAAGTAAAAGACTCATGTGGACACCTTGCAATCCTCTGAATTGCTAAAAGTATCCACCTTTCTTCCAGTCGTGTATTAAAATGAACATAGATTAAAATAATGCAGGAGCTGAAATGTAATGACCAGGTTAAAGTCTACATAGTTGTCAATAAGGCTTTCCTTGTTGTATTAAAAAAACCACCAATGAACAAGCCCAAACTATTGCATATTAGACATTTATATACAAATTATTCTTTTGTACTTGTGCTCTTTAATTTATGCCTTCTAAAAAGATGGGAGCAATAGATATAAAATGTACTGTGTGTTTTGTCATTTTTCTCCAAAGCTAGTTTTGTCCAGACGATGACATTGCCACATGGGGCTTTATATATAGTCACAGCCATTAAAGTAAAAACCCTAGGAAGCAACCCATCATACAAGTCAGTTCAAAACAAATGGGTTTTGTGCCCTAACAGTAAATGGTCAGTTGTGCACCAACAGCCCAAACCCAAATTTTGTGGGCACTCCTACATGTCCATACTTCATTGGCTACACTCCTGGGATAGTTCTGTATACTTACAATAAGGAAGAAAATTGTGAAATAATAGGTCATATAGGAGGTCTGAAAGCATACTGGCATTGAGTACCACACCATTTGTAGGAACACAATTCAGGACACTGTTCATTCCCATTAAGTACCACCAACACTAAAGGAGCACAAGTGTATTTATCTGTGTCCTTAATTGAACACTAACACCAGTATTCTAAGGACTTGGAAGTAAATGTCTTGACTTCAGTAGATGCTATTCCCTGATTCAGCTAAAGATTTGTCATGACTATACTCCACTGACACCAGTGAAGCAAGTTTGCCACTATGTAATTACTGAAGTTGTGTTGCTTTCAGTAGTGCTTAGCCATAACTATCTTAAGCTAGATTGTTTTAAATTGAAAGTATATGTTTTCCTTTATATATTTGCTTTCTATCTGGCAATATACCTTTTTGTGATAGCAAGAACAGAACCTCTTTCTTTTCAAAATACAAAATAGTTTCAAAATATTGATTAATTAACCTACATTAAATATGTTACTTTATGTTAATATTTCTTTTTTAAAAATTATATCAGGTTAAATAACTTAAGGTGATCTTTTAAGATTATTTAACTGAATTCAACGAACTCAGTATTTGCATTATGGTGCTAAGTTACAGCTTGCAATTATAACAGAACTATCTAGAGAATCTTGTCTTCAAAAATAATTATACGTTTTATGTTTTTTGCTAAGGTTCAAAATCTTAGACAGTTGCTTGTGGAGGATTCATGTACCATTATATATAATCCACTGAATGAGTTGTGCTTAACAGGAAGAATGCTTTAAAAATACAAAAAAAAGCAAACAGATATAACCTGGCTATTGACCGTTAAGATTAATAGTTGTAGAATATTAACCAACTTTCTAGAGCACCTCAAATAGTGTCTTCCACAGTCAGCAGTTCACATTAGCATCAATAGGTTTACAAGTGGAGCAAGGTGCTGATGAACATAAAAGCATCAAAACACCGCCACAACCGAAAAAAGAATACTCTGCAAATACTGAGATGAATGCAGCAAGCAAATGCATATGCTCTTGGGTGGCCACACTCATTTCAGTGGGGTTCACACAGTGTTTCCTAGTAGCATGTGGCCATTGTGTGGAACTTGCTCTAAGAGAAATAATTGTCATGTGCGCGGATTTGGATCCAGCCTATTTACTCTTATTCCTCTGCTTTATAAACACGGGTTATTTTATAAGTCATCTAAAAGTTAAAAAGTAAAAAGTAAAAGTCAGAATTTCATAGATGTTCAGGGGAAAATATGGGTATGATCCAGCCAAAACCAAGCATTTTTGAAGTCCCATTAATGAATTTTAAAAGTATTTATTTCCTGTTCTTCGATGGACTCCCATCCAAGGGGCTGATCAGATCCATGCACACTTAGCTTCAGCAGTGCTGCAGCATCAACTGCTCCCAGACCATTAACTGGACTCCAAATCCCATTAACTTCAATGGGAAAAATTTAAGCATAAGCTTAATACACCCACTGAAATCTGTGGGTATTGAATATGCCTAACATAGGCTGGATTGTGCCCTATTTTTATAATAGTTTATACTGTGATATATTGTACACGGCCATCTGTTATGCAAAACTTAAAGATCACCTTGATCCAGCTTGGGGAACTAGATACACAGACACAGCCTTTGCACATATATCCCCAGCTGAATGGGGTGTCCCACATGCAAAAGTGTGCTAGATGTGCAGCTCCCCTATTTTATGTGCTGAAGCTGCACATGTTGAGCATTTCAAAACAATAGCAATCCTGCTGTTTGGCTGTTTGGGAAGGAAAGTGGGACTCTGGAATCAAACAGGTTCTTCAGGTGGTTTTTTTTGGTTTTTTTTTTGAAACAGTTCTGCGCATGCTCCTTTGGATCAGAGAGTAAAAGTCTTGAATAATTTATACATCTAAGGAGGCATTCCGAGCAAGCCAAACATGGTAGTATGTACATTTAGAGTTTTTAAAAAGTCAATGGAAATAAATTAACATGATTTACAAATCTCTGTACAGATGATTAAATTAATAATAATAAGGCAGGAGTTTTCACTTGAAATTGGCATAATCAGAAAATATGTCAATGAAATCTTGTACCACTTTGTAGCAGAATTCATACTGTTCCTGAAAAGAGAAGAAGAATACATTTACTCTGATGAAAATTTCTCTGAATCATAACAATTCCAGTGAAGCATGTTTAACTCTAAACTAGAACATAATCATATCTCACAGACAACATTTTTAATTTCTTATCCTGTTAAAACACTTTCTTTTTTGCAGGTGGTAGCATAATTAATTTTAAAATATAACTAAAACAACAACAACAACAGTTGGTTCACTGAGAAAGCAGACTTTGAATGAGAGGTGGACAGTGAGCCCAATGGGAGCATTTAAAAAAAACATAAATCCTATCAGGAGTCACTGTCAAATCAAGAAGTTTCCCATTTACTTTTTCATTTTAATTAGTTATAGCCTGCCTCTCAGGGTAGGGGAGCCATCAAAAGACAGCTAAAAATGGCTATATTCTGATACCAGGACACATATGTAAACCTGACTATTGCTATTGTTTTTAAAAACAACTGTGAGAGGCAAGCAGAGCACAAATAACCAGCTCTAATTAATCTGCCCATTATATACAGGGAGGCCACCCTTGCCGTAATTCCTTGATTGCAAAAGTATGCAATGATATTTGGATCTTGCCACTGCTATTAGCTGTTCAGAGGACCAGCTGTACACTCCTCTCCCCCGCCCCCCAAAATCCAAGATACCCTATAGCACTGTGCAGAGGCTATTCAGCAGTTTCAAAAGTTGTTGTGGTGTGGCTTTGCAACATGACTAAGCATTGGCACGACATGTATTTGTGAACACCCAAGTCCTGTGTTGTGACACTTTGCTCAAATACCAACATCCTATTATCCTTTTGACAAATATTTTTGTGGTTAAAACAACATACCAGTGTTTGCACCATATGTGGTCTTTGCAGTCGTAAACTCTTCACAGCTTGAAATACATCTAAGAGACCCTCAGCTTTGACTCGCTCCAGAATATTGCCGAGTGCAATGAATGTACCTGTTCTTCCAGCTCCAGCACTATAATACATATACTTTTTTTTCTTTAACAGGTTATATTACCAAATCCATATTCAATACAGTGAAAATACACCCTGAATTGATTCCCTGCTACTTAGAAGAATCCCTGCATTGCCTCATTGTTCTTTCCAAGGACTGGCAGAAGCAGAATAAATTATGCCAATTTGCTTAATATAAACATTTTCATGCAGATAACGGAATTTAGTTCTACTAGCCAAGGAAAACTTTCTTGAAATATAAACTCACGTCTAAATTTTTCAACCACCCAACCTTAATCTTGCAATCACTTTATGTGCATAAATGTTTACATCATGCTGTTTCTAAACTACCAATATATAAACATAGTTCCTAGCACTTCTGGAAACTCTTAGAAACATCCTTGTCTCAGCAGCCAGAGCCTGACTATCACTATGTGACTGACTGCTGTGCATTACACACTGAAGCTAACGTAATGTATGAATTATAGTTCTAGCTAATAAGAAATTGGGCTTCAAAATCATGAACACAGTTTATCCAACAAAAGCAGATCTCCGTAGCTGACATCTTATGACAATAGGTGACTGGTAGGTGAGTGTAGTTTGCCCAAAATGGTCTTGCAGCCCAAATTCAGAAGCCAGGCAGACCTAATTAGGTCCATGGCCAAGAGGTTCCCCATTGCTGATCACTTTGTGTAATATCACTTTATTTAATATCACTTTATCACTCTAGGAAAGTGAAATTAAAGCTTTGCTGACAAATGCCCCATTTCTGATAACTGAGTATCTTGTCATAGTTGTCCATTCCCTCTTAAACTCCCAGAGTACAGAAAATCGTTTCAAGGCTACTAGATTGGTAAATGTGTATGTTTTTTATAGAAAATTATTGTCTTTTTTAAAAAAATTGTAAATATATTTTTACATTTTTGTAAATATTTGTCATGGAAATATTGATGGGCAGAATAGAAATATTGCAAACTTACAAACAAGCAAAGGAGTATAGAGCAAAATAAAATACAAAACTATTTACCTGCAGTGCACTGTAATGGGATGGTTTCCTGTCTGCTGTTGCTGCTTTTGGACAGCTGCAATGAGGTCAATCATTCCCTTCCCTTCAGCAGGAATTCCAATTTCAGGCCATCCATGAAAATGAAACTGTCGGACAAGTCTGCCCAGCTTCTCCTGGTCATTCAAAAGCAAGAAAACCACAAATTCAATGCAGCTTCAAGAGTGGAACGGAACACTGGAAGCCAGCTACATACCTTCTTATCTATAGGAACCTTTTCATATATGGTCAATGTAACTTAATCATGTGATTTATATAAGGTAAGAGGATTTTAACGAGTAATCTAAATTGAGCTAAATTTACATTTCAGTTGGCTTTAAGCAACCCTGAAGTTCAGAAAACCACAGCGGACACAGACGTATTTAAAATGTTATCATTAATACCTGATTGTGCATAATCAGGAAGTCCCTGACGCTTATGGCATCAGCCAGTGAGTCAATCTTTATCTCGATGGTAATCTCTCCATAAGTAACAGATCCCTCTGATGGCCAGTATTGAAAACATTTTTCCTGTAACATTGAGGGAAGAAAAGGGAATGAATGCTGCTTCCAGAACTTCTTGGTTGAAATATATTCATGCAGATACAGCACTGGTTCCTCAAAAACATTAGTAAGAACTAGTTCCTGTCTCCTTCCCCTCCCTCCAATCGCACATTACATATTATATAGAATAACTATTTAATGCCCCTGTATCTGAGTACTGAACAGAAGAAGAAAAATACAGGAAGTTCTACATTCTCCATGTTTTAGTTGATGCCTGTTTTCTATGTGAAATTGATGTCACACAAGCATATGTTTGACATGCAATACTTCTGTACTTTGGGAGACAAATGAAAAGTTTTTAAAAAGGGGAAAAGTTAGAAAGACACATTAAAAACTTTCACGAATCATATGACAACACAAGTTGCTTTTGTAATGACTTAACAATGATTTCAGCAACGCTTGAAATGGATATAACTGTAAAACCCATTATAGCTCACCTTAAGTTAAGAAATGTAGTTTGATGCTGCACCAAACATGCAGACTTCTTGACACCATGCAACTGCTGACACGCAGTGCAGTCCAGAGGACGTTAAGTAAGCACTATTAAGCTCCACTGACATCTTAGCACTCAGTTGAGCACACTTAATTCCCATTGATTTCCCAATTGACTTGATTATATGTAACTTTCCCTAGAATTGTGACAATTTTTGTCTGAATTTTCAGTACTGAGGATCATCAAGCCAGGTTAGGTACAATTCGCGTGAAGCTGTGTGCATCAGAAACCATGCTACTACATGTCTCATTCCTAGCCTGGAAATCTTTTTTCAAGAGCAAAGCATTTTTTTAAAAAAGTGGGGTGAGGAATAAGAACAGCAAAACACTACAGTGACATCACAAAGTCCCCAGTCTGCACAGCACTCTGCAGCTAAACACAGCTGGGCTTTGCTAAGATTTGGTGGTATGAAGCATATTTGTGGCTATTTATAGGCTAATTATCTTTCTTTTTTTTTTTTTTAGTGGGTTGGAATGTCCTGAAGAAAAATTTCATTTCCTCATCACACTTTACGCTATTCATAAAAATATATGTTTGTTTTTTTTTTAAATTGGGCAAAGTGGTCATACCTGCTCCCTTTCGAGAACTTCGGTGAGCATTACAATTGTGTGGCATTTCCATTCCCACACCATTCGCCAGAAGTCTTCCACAGTGTGAGGAAGAGGTCCTTGTGTTGCAATGAAGTAATCCTTCTGGCGATAGCCCTTCACAGTAAAAAAAATACATGCAACGATTACCTGATGCCTCGGTGATTTCAATTTTTTAACTCCAGGCAACCTAAAAGTGATTCTAGACTAACTAGAAATATCAGAAATATTAGAACAAACTATTCTTTTCAGAAAGCTCCAGAATGAGCCACAAATCCAGAAAACTGTAGTTAGTCCCTTACATACAATGGAAGAAGAGGGAAACCAGTTCAGGAATAGAAAAACACAAGATTTATATTGCATTGCATTGCATTGCATTGCATTGCATTGCATTGCATTGCATTGCATTGCATTGCATTGCATTGCATTGCATTGCATTGCAATCATGAACGAATTCCTATGCCCCACAAATAACCCAGAGATGCATTTTAAATAAAAGAACACATTCTACTAAAAACATGCTGATTCCTGGACCGTCCGCAGGCCGGATTGAGAAGGCAATTGGGTCACATCTGGCCCACAGGCCTCAGGTCGCCTACCCCTGCTCTAACCCCTACACCACACCAGCTGCCATTCATGATCTGAATTCAGGCAATAATCTCAGGTGGCTGCCTCATGTGGGCATGATGAACTGATACTCCACCTGGCCCCCTGGCTGCCAAGTCAGCCCTGAAGAAGCCTTGCATGGTTGTGTTTACTGCTGCCACCCATGTGAGACTTCTGTGAGGCCTCTGAGAACGGGCAAATGGGGTCCTTCAGAGTGAGAGAGGGAGCCAGGTGCTTCTCACCACCCACCTCCTGCGAGACAGACTTTCATGCAAGCCCTGTAGGCGCACGCACACACACACACACACACACACACACACACCCACACACACCACAAGAGAGAAAAAGCCAATGGACAATCCACCAGGTGTCTGAAAATGTAATTAGGTGGCACTGGAAAGACTGTGGGAATTTAACCGGGTTCATTAACTGACTTATTAAGCTTCCCTTGAGGACTGTATTAAAGTATTAGAAAATAAAATAAAAATCTAAGGGTCAAGAGAAAAAAGATGGCAGTGTGTATATAGAGATGAACCCTACGACTGAGACCATGAAGGAGTAAATACTGTTCAGGCAGCTGAACTGTATTTGGAAGAAGTGGAGAAGAGGAAAATTCTTATTTGATAGCTAGAAAATGCTTCGCTGCAGGTGGGGACCTCAATTTCTGTTTTCTCTTAAGGAACAAGGAGAGCAGGGAGGTTTGTCTCTCTCTGTTGACATTTTAAGTGCAAAGCCATACTTTTTATGATGTTGATAATTTGATTCTTTTTGAAAATTCTCAAGTTACTCTTCAATATAGCTCATGTGGTAATGATAAAGGCACATGTGCAACCATGTTGCCTGCTAGTCGAAAACAAAGTTGACTGCTGAAAAGACTTGTAAAAATCAGTACTACACATATTCCACATACACAGAAACACTTACGTCTATGAAGGAAGCATTGATATAATCCGTATACTCCTGACCTCTTTTCATTGAAAGAATCACTCTGTTAAAGTCATCTAAAATACAAAAACACCACATATTAGGTTTCTTAGAATACTTAGCATTTTATAGTCAATAATACAATAAAGATATGAAGCTTCAGGCTTTCGTAGAATCAAGTTTACGATATATCTTTGTACTTCAGCCTAGCAGTGCCACCTGCTGTTGAATGTGTAACATAACCGTACACTACTAATTTGGATAAATACAAGTATTTCGGTTTTTACAAAGAGGAAAATTAGTATCTTACATGGGATGATTTGGATAACTCTGGCTTTCTTCATATTTGCGGGCAGATTACCAGTTCTCATGTTTTCTTTCATTATTCGAACATTTGTTAATTTCTACAGCAAAAAGAGAAATTGGGCTAGGACTTTGTAGATTACTGTATAAAAACACAGAATACCAAAAATGGCTAACAGGTACACATCAAAATTTCATGATATTCTGTTCCTTTTAGAGATTTCTAGTTGATTCACCTGATCCCAAACCACATAAACCTTCACCTGTGTTCTTTTATGTTACACCTATATGGAAAGCAATTTTTTAAAACCTGGAAACTAAGACACACTGCTTTTGTTTTCTGCAGGCAAGGTATGTAGCTAGAAAGAGTGATATGTACAGTTCAATTTCTAGTAGCTTGTATGTATTACTTGTTTCTAGGTTAGATTACTGCAATGTGTTATACATGGGGCTGCCTCTGAAGACAGTTTGGAAACTTCAGCTGATGTAAAATTCAGTTGCCAAGTTCTCACTGGGGCAAGACAAGCTGAGCATATAGCGCTAATCCTTGCCCAACAGCACTTGCTGCCAATTGGTTTCTAGGCCCATTTTAAAATGTTGGTGCTGACCTATGAAGCCTTAAGCGGCTCAGGACCTCAGGACCTTAAGGACCGCCTCTCCCTATATGGACCTACCCAGCCCCTGTGTTTGGAGGGCCTTTTCTTTGTCCCTCCCCTCCCCAAAAGGTTCAGAGGCTCACAACATGAGAACAGGCCTTTTTTGTGGTGGCTCCCCATTTGTGAAAAGCTCTCCCCAGAGAGGCTTGCTTGGTGCCATCGTTACATGTCTTTAGGTACCAGGCAAAAACATTCCTCTTTAACCCAAGCCTTTGGCCATTAAATATTCTATGGCTTTTTATATGTGGAGAGACTGTTATTATGATTTTTCTGTGGTTTTTTATTTTTTTTAAATATGCTATGTAAGTTATCTTTTTAATATTGTACATTGCCCTGGGATCTATGGATAAAGCGTGGTATATTAAATTTAAGTAAAGTAAGTTAAAAAAATAAAGGTAGTATGTACATATTAAACAATAAGTATTACACACAGAATCATAGAATTGTAAAGTTGGAAGAGATCCTGTGGGTCATCTAGTCCAACCTCCTGCAATACAGGAAAGCTGAACATTGATGTTATACCGCAAATGTATGTATGAATGTAACATTAAAAAACTTCCAAAAGTAGAAGGGACAATTACTTTTGTTCATATTTGCAAATTCAGCAGATCTCAAAATGCAAAAGAATGGTTTGAGATACAGTTAAGTCGAGAAAGTATAACTGGTGTTAGCCTTAAAACTTTACTTCACTATATTCATAACTCCAGACATATTATATATGCTATGCATAATATGACTGTTATCACCAAATTCTAATTCAGGTGAAGTTTCTTTATCTAAAAAATACCCAACCCAATACTCTAAGATGATTAACCTTTTAAAAATCAGAGTAAGAAACTATTTCTTTTAAGTGTGAGCCTGAAATCTTTGTAAAATTTTATTTAATACTTACTTTAAACTCTTCTTCTAGCCCTAGTTTGACAAGATTTGGTGCTGCATTGTGCGATGGCTGCAGGTGCTTTTCTAAGGAGGACACATCTAGTTCTGTGTCACCATAGAGGTAGTATTCAAGTAAGGCTTGATAAATGAAGGAATACTGCATCTGTAAAGAACGTAAGCCATTTTATAAGCCAGGACACTTTAAATATTACTAATCGCATATAATATATGATATGAATAACCTCAAGCTATCTCATACACTTTTATACAGTAGTCAGAAATGTAACTGTTGCCTTTACGAGTGGTAGGTAAAAAACTTACACATACGTTATGATTGAATAAGCCAATAAAATACAGTTTACTGTAAAGGAACAAGTCTAGGCTTATCCCTCTCTCATCCACCGGAGCTTGGAAGGAGCTTGGAAGTTTTCACTTCCATTTTCAATTAACCCAAGCTCAGCATTACATCAAAATCCTAAAATGTGGCTAATATATGGTTTATTGAAACAATCCAGATTCAAAAACCAAGGCTTGGAGATTAATCACAGTTTGTTTGAATTTTGATTAATCATCCTAAGGCAGTTCAACAAAAGTTGAAGTGAAACCTACTATCCCCTTTTTCTGGCCACACAAAAGGCTAGAAAAAGCATGAGCTTGACCTAAGTTTATTCCCATAATGATAAAACGTATCTTATCCATATGTAATAATTCATCCTTATGGCATTTAGGAATTTTGGTGACAAACCACAAACGGTAAAGGAAAGGAAGAATCTTGGTTTCAGCTAGTGATTTGTCTGGAGAGGTAAAACAACATTAAACTACAGAGAAGCTTCATCCTTCAGAATAAATTAACAGCTCACACTCCATAAAAGCATTCTAGAATCACAAAGAGCCATTTAGAACACAAATAATGAATCACACCTTTAAAAAAAGAAAAGAAAACAGAGACTAAATATGGCGAAAAATAAGACTGTGCTAAGGTGCAAGAATTGAAGCTTTTCAGGGCAAGAGGATTAATACAGATGTTTTGTATCTCTGGAACTTAGAAAGTTCTCTTATACTATGTCAGACTAGCCCAGTATTGTTTACATCAGGGGTAGTCAACATGGTGCCGTCCAGATGTCCCTGAACTACAGTACCCATCAGCCTTAGCCAGCATGGCAAATGACCAGGGCTGCAGTCCCAACAACATCCGGAGGGCATTGGCTATCCCTGGTCTACACTAACTAGGAACACCCCACTACCCGTGTATCATAGAGGCCAGGGTGGTGAACCTCCTGCTGTGGGCTGAATTTAAGCCCACAAGGACGTTCCTCAAACCGTGCTCAACCTGCCTCCTACTCGATGTCAAACATGGTCAGGTGAGGGCAGGTAAATGCGTGGCTGCATGACTGACTGCCGCGTGGTGAACTCAGTCACGCAGCCTGTCCCTGCAGAAAGCAGGGCTGGAGTTACCGCCCAGCAGATGGGCTGCCTGATCAACTCTAATGGATTGGGCCATGCACTGAGCTCTTTGTGGGAAACTTCATTGTGCGGCTGATCCCTGGATGGCGAGTTGACCCCTGTGGATTGACTGAGTTCGCTGTGGAGAACTTCCACTATCTGCCTTAATTTCCACTATCCCTGGCCCCACAATTTGTTGCTCTAATTGGCTGCTGCTTTGGCACACTTTTTTAAAAAATAGGTCTTGTCTGCTTTGGAATAATGATGTCATTACATAGATGAACTAGATGCTGGTCTATGACCATAATAAAGATTTGGATTGGATTGGATGTCATCACATAGCCAACCATGATTAGCCAAGTGACAATGTCACTGAGGACAAGCAAAGCTGATTTAGTATTAAAGGAACAGCAGATCAAGACAGGAAAGAAGTACTTCTTTTTTGGTAAGGGAGCACAGGTGAATTCCCAGGGTGCAAACATTTTCCTGCTCCTACTCACAAGTGACAAAAGGTGTAATGTTTTTCATGGGTGAGGGCAGAAAATGTTGGCCAACACCTCCCTCCAATTGGCTGAGTCATTCTGTCATCTTTTAAGCTGAAAAGATTGATAAATTTGACATAAGGTGTATTTTATTTACTTACATCGGTCTGAACCATTTGTTGGCGTTGATTGCGGATTCTTGCCACAAACTCAAAAACGTCAACTTTTTGCTCGACATGCATCATGTCAATCATAGCATCGATTACTATGAATGTGCCTGTACGACCCACACCAGCACTTAAGAAGAAAGGAAACGCAACAGGAATTAGGAGGAAAATGATGAAACATATTGCAGTAACTTTTTTGGACTTGGCAATCCTTCTTCTGAAGTCTTACTCCCAATATTTCTGATTTTCTTTGTCTTCCTTACTTATATTGCAAGCACTATGACAGGTCAGAGCAGACTCTCTCCACTACGTTTAGTGGCAGTATCAACATCTCCTGCATTTAGTTTATTGTGAGACAGGACCCCCTATTTAGGCAATGCTTCCGTCTTAACAACACAGGAGTAGGGATCGCCAAGCAATCCCACCCTCCGTGTTTATGTAAAAAACATGTATGGGTCCTTTGCAAATATGGCTGCATGCTCAAAGGCTTTCTCGCAACCTGGAATAATAACAATAACAATAACAATAATTTATTATTTATACCCTGCCCATCTGGCTGGGCGGCTTCCAAAAAATATTAAAATACTGTAATACATCAAACATTAAAAGCTTCCCTAAACAAGGCTGCCTTCAGATGTCTTCTAAAAGTATGGTAGTTGTTGTTCTCTTTGACATCTGGTGGGAGGGTATTCCACAGGGAGGGTGCCACTACCGAGAAGGCCCTCTGCCTGGTTCCCTGTAACTTGGCTTCTCACAATGAGGGAACCGCCAGAAGGCCCTCAGTGGTGGACCTCAGTATCCGGGTAGAATGATGGGGGTGGAGACGCTCCTTCAGGTATACTGGGCCAAGGCCGTTTAGGGCTTTAAAGGTCAGCACCAACACTTTGAATTGTGCTCGGAAACGTACTGGGAATCCTGCCCAGTTGTGAGACAGTCTTTTTGCAAAGGTCCCAAGGCAACAGGGTTTCATTCTTTGTCCAGGGCTACTTCGCATTGACTCACAGCAAGAAGTCTGAATGAACATAAATAAATCTAAGTTGGGATAGAAACCCAAAGTAGCTCAGATTCAAGTAACCATTGGACCATACCCATAAGTAATATTGAATCTACTTCCTGCTGCTTATGGCCAAATTACATAATGTGGGGTTCACTGTGCCTTTAATTGCAAGTGTGCTGCGATCACACATATTGTAGTACAATTTACAGTGACAAAACGGCTGCGTAGGCAGGGGCTACTGAAACCTCCCTGCTGCTTTCTGCTCTTCCACGTAGAGCCATCCTTCAGCTGCTGTTCTTCTAGCAGCTGGACTCACTTCGGTATCTGTGTGGAAAATTATCCCATGGGATGGGCTAAGGAGGGGAAATCAGGAGGTAAGACAAGGGCTCCCTCCTCCACCCACTCTTTTCACTTTAAGACACACTTTGCACATCCTCAAGTTAACTACTTTAGGATCTTGAACTTGAGACTCACCTTTTATTTTTAACTAGCAACTATGCTGGCCTTATAAAGAGCTAAATACAGTCTTACCTAGGATCCCGAATGCCTTGCGAGTCGAATGTTTTGGCTTCCAAACGCTGCAAACCTGGAAGTGAGTGTTCCGGTTTGTGAACGGTCTTTGGAACCCGAACATCTGACGCGGCTTCCGATTGGCTGCAGGCACTTTCTGCAGCCAATCGGAAGCCGTGCCTTGGTTTCCAAACGTTTTGGAAGTCAAACGGACTTCCAGAACAATTCTGTTCGACTTCTGAGGTAACACTGTATACTGAATTGAATTCTAAAATACCATTTTGACACCAATATGAACATTAGATATAAAAATGTACAGTATTGATTTACTGTGAAATGCTAAAATACTGTCCTAGTGCAGTGTTTCCCAACCTTTTTTGGGCAAAGGCACACTTGTTTCATGAAAAAAATCTCGAGGCACACCACCATTAGAAAATGTTTAAAAAATTAACTCTGCGCCTATATTGACTATATATAAAGTAATTCTCTTTAATAGGAATCAAATAAACACAAAGAAAGTAAATCCTATGAGAAAATCCTATGAGAGAAGAGAGCAAATGTTATTAGAAGCTGGGGAAATATCCATGTAAACGTAACAGATTCAAATACTTAAAAGGAGGTGCTGAGCCCTTGACATATGCCTGTAAAAAGGTTGTTGTTGGCGTTGTTAATTGAATTAGTATTCAGCCTTTCAACCCAAACATCTCCAGGGCAGTAATGTAGCTGGCATGAGTCTGATTTAAATTGTGCTTATACTGTGAATCTAAATTCAATTTCATTTATAATGAATTGATTTATTATTTATTAAAGTATTTAGGCTGCCTTTCGGGATAAAGAAATACCCACAGAGTGGTTTGCAATGCAATGCATTGCAATAAATAAAATAAAATAAAATAAAATAAAATCTATTTAAAGCTCCACAAAGGTTATGTGGGACACTGTTCAAACTCTTTGTGATTAGGATTTCAATAATTTCCTGATAGTCCAGTTCTCTGTATTTCCCAGGTGATCCTTATTTCACCTGGCCTTGGCTTTCCTTGTGCTGACTATCCATTTTCTTTCATAGTATGGGAAGAGACTGTCCGCCCAAACAAGCCCAACTGCTGCCTGCTTTACAGAACCTCCTGGATGACTACGGATTTGTGTCACTGCCCATTTCCATGAAAGATTTATTCATGCATTTTGCACAATGCCACAATCCCACATGCAACTTTTAAAAAGGATAATAAAGGATGATCTGCATGACTGCCTTGGCAAGCGCAATACCTGCCAGGCTCAACGGCCGGTCTCGCGCTGCCGCTTCCCGCGCTCTCAAGGACCCGGGAGGAGGAAGGCGTGAAGGGAATCCCGAAGGCGCGAAAACATCGCGCATGCGCAGGCCTTCCGCCTGCGACAGCCCAGTAGGCCGGCCGAAGCGAGCGGCGATGGGATGTGGGAGCTCGCTCGCTCGCCGCCCCGCGTGTGCCTATGTGGGGCACGTTACAGCCCCGTGACGTCAGCGCCACGCAGGCAGCCAGGCAGGCAGACGGCGAGAGCCCCGCGCTGGGCGGCCTCTCCTCGCCGCCGCCGCCCCGCCTCTCGCCGCCCGACTCGCCCGCCTCCCTCCCACGGCACACCAGGCAACGTCTCGCGGCACACTAGTGTGCCGCTGAACACCGGTTGGGAAACACTGGCCTAGTGTTTAATAGCACAACCACTAGAGGGAGCATGGTTGCTTCTGATTAATGATAACTCAAATGATTTTCAGCCTTCCTTTCAGAGGAAAAGGGCCTGGCATCCTGTGCTAGGCATAAATGTTCCTCTGGTATCCTATTATTTTATTTCGGTTTGTTGTTCTTGTGATGTCATATTCCAGCTTTCTAAATCATAACTTATTTCCTTAGACCCTTTCCCATTTATTATATATACACACAAAAAAGTTTATCAGCGATACCACTTCTTCTAAGCATCCTGGTACAAGTTGTACAAAGAGCATTTTTATATTTTGATTGGGCGTTGATTACTTTCAAGTGTGTTTTAAGAATGCATGAATCACCCATGCTTCCTCCTCCATCAGACTCAAACTGCCTTCCCCTACCTCCTTCATGGTACTGGTAGCTACATAGACTGCTAAGAATACAACTACATTACTACAAAGAGCTTGTTCCTTTTCCTGTTCCATCGCTATCCTTTTTCACTTCTGTGCCATATCTAAGCTTGCGGCAGTGACTGTATTGTTTTCTTAACCTAGAAAACTGCTGGTACTTTATGAATATATTTATGCTGATAGTAAAGTTTTGAACGATGGGCTATTTTTAAAATTGTAAAAAAGATTCCTGAAGGGAGATTTGCACAAGCTTATCTTGGCATAAGTCACAACAAATGGTCCGTCTCTCAAAATGGAAAAGGGGACAAATTAATCCCTGCTGATGAATAACTAAGGAGAAACCTTTGCTTTTTTTTCACAGGTGATACAATACGGATAATAATCATCATCAAGAAGAAGCCAGTTTCCTGATACTAGTTCTGATGTTGGCTTGTTCTGCTTTTTCTCAGAGACCCTAGTAGGAAAAGCCCACATTAAGGAGACACTTGTTGCTTAAGCACGCAAAAATTGATTTTGCCCACTTCCTGTTAGGCCACCCCAAGGTAAGTTTTCATGGGTATGTGTGTGTACCTGCATATTTATACATACACATACCTGCAGTGAACCACAATTGGTCCAGCATGTGCAGGATTCAATGATTTTACTTTCTTTAGGAATTTGAGCATTCCAATAGGTGTGAAAGGCACTCCAAAATCAGGCCAGCTGGTGAAATGAAGCTGTGTCACAAGCCTGGGAGCTTTGCAGCCATCAGAAACCTGCTAGAGAGCCAGAAACAGAATATGAGTATGACCATTGATTTCTTTGGCTAAAATCAGCAAACAATCCAGTTAGTGTGACCGATCCCTCCCTCTTCAGACATCAGCAATAGCAGCCTAGACTAAGAATTAATTTAAAATGTTCAGTATATAAAGAGAATTACAGAGTCACTCAGCTGCCAGCAAAAAGCATAGAAACTGCAAGTCATAAGCATATTCCATGACCTTGCATGTTGTGCTCACTTAGAACTTAGTATTCATGCACCCACATTTCCCCTTCTTTCAGCAAGAGTTATTGTGGGGACACCTTAACCTGTAAGCACCCCTGGCCTGAGACTGGCAAGTGGATGGGGAACGATTTACCCCAATTGGAGCTAGAGACACTTCGCTCCCAAAAGAAGCTTCAGAGAACAGAGAGCTACTAGAGCCTTCGGTGTTTAATGGCAACATGAAAACAAAAACTACATGCAGAATGCCAAATGAAATCTCACTTCGGGCACAGTTTAATAAAATGTAAGTATTGAGTAGAGCTAAGTTTTCATCTGACAAAAACAGTTTTCACTCAACAAAAACAGACAATTCCAAGTACGTATTTTAGAGGTTAAAAATAGATCAGGAATGTTTTCCAGTTATGAGAAATATTAAATGGGGTCTATAACTTACTGACTGAATACAAAACTTCCGAATAGTATAATCCACAAGAACTATACAGTCCTCCACAGAAACTCGGATGTTTCCATAAGTCCAGCATCCCTGATCAGGCCAGTACTGGAAACACTTGTCCTGTGCAAATGTAAAGAACACACACAGTCACTTCAAGCTGCAATATATGCCCCTCAAATAACTGAGCTGTACTATAAAGCTGTACAATTATTTTGAGTCTATTTAAAGTATGCTTTTTAAAATTCTAAAACTGAAACTGACACCGCCTAACTATATTAATAGTGAGTTATGAAATATAATAGGACCAAAAATTCATTAAGGTATGACTTCACCCCCCTATGATTTCTAAAAGCCCGTTTCTCCAGGTTGCAGGATGCAATAATTTCAATCCAGAGCCATTTGTAGCCAATGGTTACATGACATTCTTTTAAAAATCTATACTGCATACAATGAGAGAATTGTTGAGAACTCTGTCAACATTTCTCTATGAATGCCAGGAGAGGTCATCCTTGAGCAATAAAAGTTGCATGCTTCTCAGTGACCGAGATATATTTATTTTGTTAGCATCTGTATTGGAATTGCCTTTAGATGTTTTTCTTGTCTTACTGCTTGGGTTTGCCACCTTGGGCTCTTTGGGAGGAAGAGTGGGATATAAATTTAAAAATTATTACTATTATAATTTTCTGCTTTCCAAACACACCTTATTCACTTTTAATTAGCTACCTAAAAAGCACAACAGGAAATGAATATGCACACGAATACGCTCCAGCCATCATCTTCTACCCTGCTGCAGATGTGCTGGGAAATTTCATATTGTATTTTATGAAATCAGTTTTATTCTAGGAACTAGTAATTGGGCTGGAAGGTAAGCTGGAGCCTGAAAGTCCATCTAGCATTCCAGGAAAGATAACGAAATTTGGCAGTGGATTAGGGAAGAGAAAAATGCAGTCAAACAATTCTCAGCCATTCCTGCCCCCCACAACACATGGCTACTAGTCATAATAACTATGCTGTGCCCACAACACTGGAGGCAGTAATGTTTCTGAATACCAGTTGCTGGAAATTGCAGGAGGGAAGAGTGTTCTTGCGTTCAAGTCCTGCTTGAAGGTTTCCCACAGGCATCTGACTGGCCACTGTGGGAACAGGATGCTAGATGGGCCATTGGCCTGATCCAGCAGCCTCTTCTTGACTTCTTACACAAATTACTATCTTAAAAGACGTTTTCCTAACCCTATGCAAGTGTATATTCCCAGGTGGAAAATAGATGCAGAATAAATAATACATATTTTCCTACCAATGAAAACTATGTGCAGTGGACGCTCGGGTTGTGAATGTGATCTGTGCGGGATGCACGTTTGCAACCCGCAGTGACGCGTCTGCGCACGCGAGTTGCAATTCGGAGCTTCTGCGCATGCGCAAAGCGTGAATTAGCACTTCTGCACATGCGCGACCACTGAAACCCAGAAGTAACCCGTTTCAGTGCTTCTGGGTTTCGGCGGTCTGCAACCCGAAAAAACGCAACTTGAAGCGTCTGTAACCCGAGGTATGACTGTATCTCTAAAGGTAATTCACAACTGCCATAAACCAGGGCTAAAGCCCGAACATTCACATTTGACTGAAAACATGATTCAGAAATGACACACAGACACCATTAAGTTTCTCAGTTAGTCACCAATTATTTGCTCAGAAGTAAAGAAAGTTTAGTTAAGCCAGCATGCTGCAGCGATTGTGTCAGAAACCCCAGACTTATTAAAAAACTCGGAACAGGAAGTGGTAACATTAGTAACAGTCTTGTGAGTTATGGGAAAACTCCAAACAGTATGAGGGGAAATATTTTCAAAATGTGTCCTACCTCTTTTCTCTCTTTCACATTTGTTAACATGACAATAGTTGCAGACTTTTGTTCCCATATCATCCTCCAGAAATCATTTACAGTGTCTTGTTTAGGGCCTACACATACAACACAGCTATTTAATCAAAAACTATGATGACCACAAACAATACTACTGTACTGTTAAAAAGGAAAAGGGTAAAAATATTTATTTCCTTTATTTAAAAATATCTCATCGATAATAATGTTCAAAGCAGTTCACAAGATTTAAAACCAACCAAATAATTCCACAATAAATACTAAAGCAGTAGCAATGCTGCCCAGAAGCAAAATTGTCAAACAAAAGCCCAGGCAAATAAATCTGTCTTCATCTAGCACCTAAATAATGCTAGCATATGTGTCATGCATACAAATGTAGACAGGCTATCCAAAGAGGCAGCAAAGGTCCTGTCTAATCTCAGAAGATAGGGCACTCAGTGTAGGGCCTCCAAATATGATGTAATGGGTAACTTCATAGAGGACAAGGCTGCACTTTCATTAGATGGAAATGGTCTGATAACAAATCCATGTGCTTCCCATATTTACTGTATGTTTAAAGCGGAGCTATGCATCTTAATGCAGCTTATTAAAAAATAGCATTTCTCACAAAATAGAGATATTACATAAGAGGAATGATGTCATTGTGACCATGCTATCTTTCATTGTCCAAAATCTCCCTTTCATTTTGACTTGGGGTGCTTCTAGATGGCAACTTCTCACACAACTGGAGCACCAGCAGGAGATGGGCGGAGACGGGACAAGGCAGGGACTTTGTAGAAGATGTAATTCCTCATGTGGAAGGTTGGCAAAGTGGTGGTTAATTTCTCACTACTGTTGCCTGGCTGCTCACACCTTTTCCCGATGTGCTATATAGGGCTCAGCCTTGGGCCTGGCTGCCTGTTGATGTAATTTGGAGAAATGGATGAAATTGCACTAAGTGCTTAGTCCATGTCTTGAGCAGCCCATCCTTCAAGTCTGGGTTCTGAGTTCTGAGTTAGCATGCCAGCTGCAATGGATGGCATAGAAACAGTCCAAGGCTAAATGCCTGGAGCAGGGCTACTCACCTACCCTCCCTTTTCTCTAAGGAATGTGTGAACATGCAGAGTGGGGTATAAAGCCAAAGCTGTATTCAAAAAGCTCTTTAAAATCTGACTGCCTAAGCATAAGGGTAAATTCTGAAGAACACATTTGCTGAAATTGCTTTGTACATGCAGATGTTTAAAGCAAAACATTTAAAAAGAGAAATGGATGAAATACAGTGGTACCCCGCAAGACGAACGCCTCGCAAGACGGAAAACCCGCTAGACGAAAGGGTTTTCCGTTTTGGAGGCGCTTCGCAAAACGAATTTCCCTATGGGCTTGCTTCGCAAGACGAAAGCCCATAGGGAAATCTCCAGGGACCTCTTTTAAATGCTAGCGGTGGGGAGCAAAGCCTTCCCCCCCCTTCAGAAGAGGTCCAGGAAGGCTGGCGGGGGCCGAAAGGCTTTGCTCCCCAGCGCCAGCATTTTAAAAGCAGTCCGGGATAGCAGGGAAGCGCTTCCCGCTATCCCGGACGGCTTTTGAAGGCAGGAGAGGCATGCCGGCAAGTCTCCGCCAGCAGCGGCACCGCTGCCGCTGTTGGCGGAGCACTCCGCGAAGCCTGCGCGGGCTAATGTCAGCGCGCGCAGGCTTCGGCATGCGGGCAAGTCTCCGCCAGCAGCGGCAGCGGTGCCGCTGCCAGCGGAGCGCTCCGCAAAGCCTGCACGCGCTGACATTAGCGCGCGCAGGCTTCCGCCTGCGGGCAAGTCTCCGCCAGCAGCGGCAGCGGTGCCGCTGCTGGCGGAGCGCTCCGCAAAGCCTGCGCGCGCTAATGTCAGCGCGCGCAGGCTTCGGCATGCCGGCAGAGGTCCGCGAAGCCTTGGCCGGACAGCTTTTGAAGGCAGGCGGGGGGAGCAAAGACTTTCGCCCCCGCCAGCCTTCAGAAGAGGTCCAGGACCTCTTCTGAAGGCTTGCGGGGGGCAAAAGTCTTTGTCCCCCCTGCCTGCCTTCCCAGGGGCTTTTAAATCGCCCCGGACAGCGGAGAAGTCCTCCGCTGTCCCGGGGCGATTTTAAAATGCCGCCCGCCAGCATTTTAAGATCGCCCCGGACAGCGGAGAAGTCCTCCGCTGTCCCGGGGTTTTTTAAAATGCTGGGGGTGGGAAGAAAAGCCCTTGTCCCCCCCCCCCAGCCTTCAGAAGAGGTCCGGGGACAGACTGTCCCCGGACCTGGTCTGAAGTCGGTTTCCCTAGGAACGCATTAATTGATTTTCAATGCATTCCTATGGGAAACCGTGCATCGCAAGACGAAAAAACCGCAAGACGAAGAGAATTGCGGAACGAATTAATTTCGTCTTGCGAGGCACCACTGTAATGGAGATACCTTGAGCTGCTATAAATTTATTCTTTTCCTTGTAGCCCTGGAGGGGAAAAAATGTACACAGTTGTCTTTTAAACTTACGCTCTTACAATATGAATTTCAAAACTGTCAATGTGCTGCTTGCTTAACAAATTTAAAAAGTAATTTAAAAAGAAATCTATTCACTTACATCTATATATGAAGCATTGATGTAATCTGAACACTGAAGTCCACCTATTTGCGTTAAAACTACCCTGGAATGGTCGTCTGTAAAGAACAAACATACACAATTAGAAGCTCCTTTGGCAAATATAGATACAGTGCTGACAACCTTCTGAAACACATTGTTTTCTTCTCAGCAACAAAACAAACTCTAAAAACATTATTCTGCCTGATGAATACCTTAAGCCAATAGCGACACCATTTGATTTATTAAATTTGTATACCACCCTTCATCCGAGTATCCCAGGACAGTTCACAACACAAAAATGCAAAATGAGAATACATAATAAACACAAAACAAAACAAAAACCATTAATGAGACCATGAAACAAAATCAAATTTACTGATGAATTCTACTTCAGCAGTTTTACTCCGCGGTCCACTTTTAAAGTTCCTTTCTCAAAGAATATTAACATTAAGTTTTCATCTAAGACTAAAATACCATCTCACTGTTTCGGAATGCAGCCATTTCTATTGTCAAATATTTGTCCATTTATAATTTTCATGTAGAGACTGACCTGTTTGTCTTACGCAGACAGAAGAAGGGCAGGTTAGAAGTGATACTTGTCCGGGATCAGCATATGAACAGCCTTAATATGGCTGATGCTATTACTGTTGCCTCCAGCAGCAACCAGCTAAAACCATGCCAATGTATCATCAGTGATGTACAGCCATCCTAAACAATTATATTTCTCTCTCACAGGCCTGGGGTGACAGGCCTTCCCTTGTTTACATTCAGCCCCTCGTGTAAAAAGGTGACCCAGCCTAACGGAGAGACAGAAGCCCTGGGACAGGGCACTGCTACAAACCCTGATACCAGCTCTGTCCCCAAATGCACTCAGGCAAAACTGTTACAGGACCTAATGGCATCAGATAAACACCAACAGGAACTCATTCATTCATGTGCAGTCACCCTATTCTCTTGACTGTAATTTATTTTAAATTGATTTTAATATTGTACTTTTAAATTGCTGCAGGTCATCTGAGGCCTTATGATGAAGGGCAAGAAAGAAATCAAAGCAACGATTGTCATCCTGGTATCACCTACCAACAAGGACAAAGCTGAAGGAGAACTCAGGAAGTTTGAGTCCATTTATTTAGACCATAATCAAACCATAATGGTTACCTCCCCAGTTATATATGTTTAGCAAAGGTTAGAAAAAACCATGTTATCAGTGTTGTGAATTGTCAATGTGATTATCTTAAATATACAGAGCCCACCCATGATGGGGGTGAAGAGTCCACCTCAGGTGGCAGAAGTGCAAGAGCTCCGTCCGCCTGCTTGTGCCGCCAATAGGGAGGTGTTCTGGCATGTGACATTGCCAAGCAAGTGGCAACACTTTGAGGAGTGCCCTGGCTTCCACCAAGTTTGGTGAGAGGTGGGAGTGGTGATGGCGGAAGTGGAGGAGGGGGAGAGGAGGCAATTCCTGTTTTGCCTCAGGTAGCAAAATGGGACAGGTCTCCACTGTAAATACGTTTAAGCTTAACACACAACAGTCACTGTACATCTTGGTCATTTGGCCGAAATGTTTACTATTTTTCACTTTATCCATGCGCATTTGTATCTGCCAACTGAGAATAGTACCAATGCATGGATCTGTTGAAGGAGACTCTAGTCGATAAAAGCTAGGGCTAAAGCTTGTAGCCTTTAGATGCCACAATACAGTTGTTTCTTTCTGCAACAAATTAAGATGGGTACTTGCATGGAAAACACTATTACTTTAATAAGAATTTGGTCCTTCCTAATATAAACCTTATTATTTATAATAAATCAACAAATCATTAATACTTACAAGGTAGTATGTTGGGATATCTGTTCTTTTCTCTGTTTTCCTCTTTATTTGCCATCTCAAGTGTTCCTTGCATATATCCAGGAGGTAATGACTACAGGAAAAATATGTAGTGTCAGTTCAAAACAGCATACTATAGTGAGTAGTTACATAGAGGAGATGGTTTAAGTAAAACAGTTGTATCCCATGGAGCTCAATAATGCCCACATGAAAAGGTTAACAAAATTCTTTGAATCCATCAACCCCAGGAATAAGTTCCAGTTTCAAAGAAAGATGTGTGTTTGTTGTTTGCACTGGCAACTTGAAATAACAATCTCAAAATGACTCATGTAGTGACCATGCCATTAAGAACTGAAGCATAAACATTGAAAATGAACGAGATTATCGAGTATGGATGAAGGACTCAAAATCCCAGTCATGTGAATCCAAAATAAGAAGTTCAAAATATGCAAGGCAATAGGACAATCAAAGTGTGTGTGTGATGTGATTAACTTAATGTGCTATGTTTTTAGAAATCTATTTCAATCCACATATAAATGCTCATTAGAAACTATAATGACTATAAACTTTTAAAGTTTTTAAAGAAGATATGTCTGCATAGAAATCCAGGTTCCAAATCCACACCAGGACCTTGTGCTTGTAATTTGTGGAAGAAAACTTGCACTCACTTACAATTTAAGTGACACATGTAGTTTGCGCCTTAGACATGCCCATCAAATACATAACATACCATCTGACCATCAATGCCAGAAGGCAGCGTTGATATTCACTAGGTTCATGTCCCAATCAATTAGGGCAGAAATGCACCTGGAGGCATGCTTCTATGGACAGATTTCCAGCTGCACTGGAAAGTGTGCACACCTGTACCACAATATATCCTTGGAGTCAAATCATTCAATCCTAGTAGGAATAAATACACTCTCTCTCAAGCCAGTAGTAACATGCAACACCTTGTTATACATCACTCTATCCGGACCAGGACTTCCGTGTTTTAAAATAGGGTTTCATGTAGTTTGCATTACTACATTTAAAATAGGTACATTGGTACATTCTTCCATTTTGGAGGCAGGGTAAATTACCATTAGAAAGTAATAAACATAATTAGTGAAGGAGAAGTTTTTTTTACTATGAAATCACCTAATATATTTAGGAGATCCACACTGTGCCAAGGCATCAGGATGTATTTAATTATTATTATTTATGATTTATTTATTTATAGACATGCAAAGATAAAACATTTAATTGACAGAGATGCACTATTACTTTTAAAAAGGCACATTTTAAGCATATAATCATAATAAAAACTGCTGACATGCAATCCTGACAATTATAGCCTCCTCCTATATTATAGCACTGCTGCATAACAGAGACGGTTTAATTGGCATTTGCTTTTTCACTTAGATGAACTCAAATCTAAACTAATGCTGTTCCTTCATTGCCATGGCTGCATCTATGAGACCTGATGTAAGGAGTAAGTTCAGCTTCACAGAACTGTTCATATGAGGTCAGAGAGCAAACCCAACATAGTATGTTCCTTTCTGCTAGTGAGCGAGCAGCCAGGAAAAAGAAAGCCTTGCTGTATGCAACCACAATGTAGCAGGAAACGAAAGAGCAAGCCTGCTTTACTGAACGAGGTGAGGATCGTATTTACAAGAAACCTTCAGCACCATTAAAAGCAGATATTTAGGGACTACTGCTAATAGGGAGCCAGAACTTGGGGGAAAGGTTCCTGAGTAGCAACATACACTCCTCTCTGGGTTGTGCTCAGATTAACAACATGCCTCTGCTTCCTCAAAATTGTCATATATTTTTTAATCGGTAGGAAGGTCAGGATATCACAGGTCACTGATTCGAAGGGGAAAGCTGTAGATTTCCCTAGGTATCTGAGAAGCTTCAGTTCTCTCCACATCCCATTCGCAAAGCGGCAAATAACAGCACAATGATGCACAGTTGCTACCACAATTCAGGCCTCAGCAAGATTCACGGATTTTCGGCACCTACCCATATGCCTGCACGCTATTCTGAGTTGTGGGATAGCTTGGTGATTATTTATCTCTTTTCTCCACAATAACTAGTTGCTAATCCCCATTTCTTGCAACAAGGCACTGTGGAGTGGGAAACTCCATAGCTTTTAAGGCAAAGGTCAGAATGTTTGATAGGAGATAGGATTTCGGAAAGTTGTGGCACACGGGACAGAATGTCGCTCAGATATGTAAGTATTGGGAGAAACTCCCTAGGTTTGGAGAATATGAACACCACTATGAAATGACATTGCTTTTTCTGCCTTTCCCCCTTCTTCAGTATTTCTACAGGAGAGAATTGCCAAGGCCCTTAATTGTTTATGCTGTAGCACAGTGGCTCTGTGTGTGCTGGAAATGATGTACAGGAACTTGGCACATGAGAACCTGGAGGGGTGGCTGAATGACCAGTCAGGATGGGCAGACTGGAAGCAAAGCTGCCCTGAACCTGAACCAGCCAGGTGGAGTAAAACTATGATGGTGTTTGCTCAATAGAGGCACCCTGCAGAACTCCTCCCATCCCCCAATATAGCTGGCAAGGAGCCTTATAAACTATCAGTGTGAACGGAAGACCTACTTATTCACCCAGCCTTTTGGTTGAATGCTGCACTTTGCAAACAGGTGTTTTAACTACCTATGTGTTCTTTCCTGCTTTGTTGTTTATTGACAGCTGGACTGTATAACTCTATTGTGTTTTTTTATTGGCACTATATTCCTCTTCAGGATTATTTTGTATGAGATAAGTTGATAAAAGGAAACATAGTTAAGCACACAGGAGCTGAGAATGAAGAGCCATTTTGAGTTCAGGCACATCATGGATTGTAAATAGAATACAAGG
Organism: Podarcis bocagei; assembly: GCF_964188305.1. NCBI lineage: Eukaryota > Metazoa > Chordata > Lepidosauria > Squamata > Lacertidae > Podarcis > Podarcis bocagei. The sequence continues at coordinate 92,609,962 of NC_138131.1, read as the reverse complement.
CCAGCCCCCTACATGGCTTCACTGGCAAACCTGGTCATGCCTCAGCAAGATTTTTAATGTTTCTAAATGGCACGGTATCAAAAAGGAAAGATGGTAAGGTTTACATAGTACAGGCCCATACCTTAGCCTGAAACAAATGCCAACTGATGCACACATGTAAATTTTAAACATGAGGTCCTACACCTTTTCTTCTTTTAGAGGAAGAGTAGCAGGGGGAGCCCAGGCAGATTAGCAGGATATAAAAAATAAAATAAAAGTATTACACACAATTTGTTACCTGTACTTGCTGTGTCTTTGAAGAAAACGCAACATTAAATACAAAATATGAAGACGTACATTAAATTCCTCCCGAAACAACTTTCCATCATCAGCTGCTCTTATCCGTATTTCATGTTCCAGATGTTCCACTGGAATAGGAAAATACTTTTTTGGGCCAGAAGGAGACCTTCTGAGAAGCATCTGTTGTTCTGCTGGATAGAATGCCAACATAATATATATTATTACATATGGTATGAATAATGACACTGCAGTTCAAATGTTCATTTAGAATCCCCTGCTCACCAAAAGAAGAAGATGGGTGCTGGCTTTTAAAAAGATAATGTGTAAAAAGAGTCTAGTAATGCTAAGGAAGAATTTAATCTTCAACTCTCAGGTGTGTTCCTAAGATGATGATTTGGGAGGGGGTTGGGGTGGATGAAAGCTTCACCAATAGGAGCTGTGGTGGGTGGGGAGACTGGGAAATTGGGGACAGACAGTGGGTGGAATAGAAACACATCAAACTCAAGCAATGTGTACAATACTGTACTGTGCAAATTTGACTTGAAACACAGCGGGGGGGGGGGGGATCTCACTACGTTTTTAGCCAGCATGCTCATAATTAACAGTGAATATCAATGGAGTATTTAGCTGAGAGGAGGGATGTACCTTTAATCCTCTTAAAATACAGAGCAAACCTTTACAATTCCAAAATGGAAACACTTACCATACTTTACACAAGTAAAAATAAATAAATCAAACAGTAAACACTAGGCATAAAAGCATACAAAGGGGAGCTGATGAAAACAAAAGCCTCACAATAACAGCGGGGAAAAGGATGAGACACTGTTGAAAGAGAAGTTTGTCAGTAGAAGCTGCTGGTTTGTTACTTTGTGGTTTTATTTTATAATTTTAATGTACCGTATTGTTCCATCTATAAGACGGAATTTTGGAGGACTCAGATTTAAGAAAATGGGGAAAGATGTATCCGTGTATAAGACACCCCCTAATTTTTGACATTTTAAAGGGGAAAAACCTAGTCTTATATACAGAAAAATATGGTAAATTGTACTTGTTTTAACTATGTTGTATCACCTGACTTCAGATCATTTGGTGCTGGGTGGGCTATAAGTTCTAAGAAGAAAGAAAGGAAAAAAATATCCCATAGCAGGAATATTAGTGCCAAAGCAAAAAAAAAAAAAAGGGGGGGGGGTTCCTTTCTGGGATGGGAGGGACTGAAGGGAAGGGAATCACACATCTGAACAGTTTAGATGCTTCAGTTTAGTAATTCTGAACTCATAGCTGAATGAGCTCAATTTCACAATGAGCTCTTCTGAAGGGAAGCCCCACATCTAGAAACACCCACCAATATTTATTCTGCTGAATCTGACAAGCTGACTATTGTGTCATTCATTTTTAACGCTTTCAATATGTTGTAGTGGTTAGAGCATTGGAGTAGAACCTGGAAGACCAGGGGTCAAATCCCCACTCAGCCATGAAGCTCACTATGTAACCTCGGAGCCAGCCACCATCTCTCTCAGCCTAGCCTACATCACAGGTTTGGGGGAGGATAAATTGGGAAGGGGAGAACAACATATATCACATTGGGCTCACTGGAGGAAAGCAGGACTATGTGTTAAATAAATACGTACACAATAAAAGACATTTAATTCTCCAGACGACTGCCGTATATATTGGTTTTGTAAAAATACGCACAGCATTTGAAAAAATGAGCATTAATACAAGCTGTAATGAAGAAAAGGCATGAAACAATTTAGCTGTGATTCCTGCATGACAGGGGGTTGGACTATATGACCCTTGGGGTCCCTTCCAACAATTCTATGATTCCCCCTCTTTTTGTTTCCTTATTATATGTTTCTGCTATAGGTCTGCTATAACAGCTGGATGGTGTATTCTTGTGTAACACTTACTATGCCTATACAGTGGTACCTCGGTTTAAGAACAGTCCGGTTTAAGAACAATTTGGTTTACAAACTCCGCAAAACCGAAAATAGTGTCTTGGTTTGAGAACTTTACCTCAGTCTAAGAACGGAATCCGAACGGTGGAAGGGCATCAGTGGTGGGAGGCCTCATTAGGGAAAGCGCGCCTCGGTTTAAGAACAGTTTTGATTTAAGAACGACTTCCAGAACGGATTAAGTTCGTAAGCCGAGGTACCACTGTATTTCTATTAATGTATTTGTATTTATTTATACATAAAATCAGGTGCAGCTCAGTGGTCAGTAATGTAAATTGTGAGTCTAGCCAACCAGTTTAAGGATTAAACTCAGCTATAAACCAGCTGCGCCTGGGCAAGCTCATAGCCCCTTGCCCATGAAATGGAAATTTACAATACAGGACTATTGAAAGAATGACGGGTTGAAGCCCGAGTTGCCCTCAGTATGCCTCTGAATGCAAGGCTGCTGGGAATAAAAAATGGGGGACATGCTGTTACATCCAGCTTGTGAACTTCCTATAGGCTTCTGCTTGACCCCCGTGAGCCCAGGATGCTGGACTAGATGGGCGTTTGGCCTGATTCTGAAAGGCTGTTCTTACGACCTTACGACAGAGGGCCTTCTTGGTAGTGGCACCTGCCCTGTGGAATGTGAAGGAAATAAGCAGCTATCTTATCTTTAAAAGACATCTAAAGGCAGCCCTGTTTAGGGAAGCTTTTAATATTTAATGCTGTATTGTTTTTAACACTCGATTGGAAGCTGCCCAGAGTGGCTGGGGAAACTCAGCCAGATGGGCGGGGTATAAATAATAAATTATTATTATTATTATTATTATTATTATTATTATTATTATTATTCACAAGAGAGACTGTAACCTAGTATAAACTCCCACTGGAAGAACGGGGAGGGGGTGAGGTGGGGGGGGAGCAGAGATTTTTGCCAGCTTCACCTTCTTCCTGCATTCCTCCAAGCAATCTCATGTGTTTCAAAGAGCCTGAAACCTTTGAGAGCAGATTCTCAGTGGGAACTGGCAGTTCCAGGGAAAAGGACAAAATAGTAACTTCCTCCTTCCACTCACAGGAGTGCCCTAGTTCTGCTCACCGAGTTTCTGGATCCAAGCCACTGAGAGTTAAACTACACAAATGTCACATGTGGCTGCCTCTTGCTTTTCATTCACAGGGGAAGGGGTATTATTGGGGACACAGCATACCTGGAGTAAGGCATGTTCCATCCTTCCTTAGCTACAATGGACTATAATCGCATATTTTATTTTATTTTATTTATTTATTTTTAAAAACTAAGCCTTGAAATTTTGTGAGCAAGGGGCACACTACGGGTGTTGGGGTGTTATATCTGGAAAGCAAAATACTTGCTTAACCAACCCGCTATAATTCCAGTTACAAACTGTAGTTTCACACCAAGAGAATGTTTCTCACAGCACAATCACAGCACAGCAACACAGAAGCAAGTCCTGTTAAGTTTGGTAGGACCTTGGTCACATTCACGCCATACACTGAAAACACATGACTTCCCCCAAATAATCTTGGGAGCTGCAGTTTGCTGAGGTCTCTGAAGTTCACATGATTCTTTGGGGAAAGCCAAGTGATTTAAAGGATGTGACCTTACTTCAGGTAAGTGTGTACAGGATTGCAGTCTTAAGTGCCCTGAACACTTGGAATGCAATATCTAATTGATAGGTATTAGCAACATCACACTGGTTTTGATCTAGGGCAGAGATAAAGATGCTTAAGAGCCACTACTTTTAAACAAAAGTATTATTCAATAGCTGCAACTTTCTGCAAGTCCAGTTCATGGCTCTGTTTCAAGGCTTTTTTAAATACATGAAATAAAAACATCCAGTTCACTCAGCTGGGTTGTACAGTGATTTCTGTCTCCTTCACAAATGAATAGGTATGATACACATGTTTTAAAACTACTGTTTCTCACATTCACAAAACATTCTTGTGTAATTATTTCTTTAAAATATTTATATACCCTTCTTCAAACCTAATTTTAGGACAAGGTATACTTAAGATCTCTCGGTTCTATACCTAACATTTATAATATGTAAAAAGTGGCCCAAGTCTAACTAGACTTTAAATATAAATATATTCAATTTCCAGTCTTTGTCTTGGATCCTACACCCTGTTATAGATAGAAACTTGTAAGCAGCATATTACTACAAAAGCGAAAGTTGCTTTAAAAAGTAAAGAAAGTTTTAAAATAAAAACAACAACTAACAGTAACAAACATTTCAGTAATCAAACATTTACATTCAGCATTATATTTACCACTTTAAAAAACCTAAGATTTTCAATATTAAGTAAATCAAATTTATATTTTACCTTGCTCTTCTAAGATTCCATTCGGTATTTTTTTATCACTTGAAGTCACCACTGCTTTTCTGTGTTTCCTGAACCTTAATAATTATAATAAGATAAATTTAGGGGGATAGTGCAGATCTGTTGTGAATAAATAAGTTACCTGTTTACGTATAATACTGCAGCTTGTCTCACAAACCATGTAATTCTGGAAAAACTCTTTCTAATCATCTTCCGTTTGTAAAAGCTTCAGATGGTGGAGAGAAACAGTGTGTGTAACATCCTCCGCTGCCCTCGCTAATGTGGGTGAGTGCAGCCAGCACAGCTGCACGCAACACACTTTCATTTCCTCATTAGATCACATGGAAACAAGACAGAACTAGTTCCAAGCTAAGCGTCTGATGTCTGCTTACCTGAAGAAATAGCCAGCTAAAAGGATCAGAATTATAAACACCAGAATCAGGATCAGCATTGAAGTCAACAGATGTGGCGGTGGACTGTTTTCTTTTGGAGGGCCTAGGAGTTTAAAAAGAGAAGTAAGAAGTGGGGAAACAACGAATTTCTTAATCTCTAACAGATAAAATCGCATACACACAGTTCCTACTTAACAAATTACTTAACACGAATTAGCCACATAGCATTTTGAGCAAGTTATAATCTCTTTTGAAGTTCTTGGCTAGAAATGAGAATCCTGACAGCAACAATTCCCTTGTCACTTCCAAAATAGTTTTGCCATACAGCTATTTGCTTCTTTGTTGTCAGACAACGCCATCAAACCATAAATGGCCTTCATGTACCCTTCTGAGCTTTGTGGAATATTTGACCACCAGGAACAGGTGGATGCCAACTGATTTTCATCCTAAACTTAAAAGGGCAGTAAGTTTTCCCCACTCACAAACCACCACCAGTTCTTACTTCCTCATCAACAATCTCTGCTAACGTGCTACACCATGGGTAGGCCAACTAAGGCCCGGGGCCCGGATCCAGCCCAATAGCCTTCTAAATCCGGCCCCCAGACGGTCCGGGAATCAGCGTGTTTTTACATGAGTAGAATGTGTGCTTTTATTTAAAATGCATCCCTGGGTTGTTTGTGGGGCCTGCCTGGTGTTTTTACATGGGTAGAATGTGTGCTTTTATTTAAAATGCATCTCTGGGTTGTTTGCGGGGCATAGGAATTTGTTTATTATTATTTTTTCAAAATATAGTCCGGCCCCCCACAAGGTCTGAGGGACAGTGGACCGACCCCCTGCTGAAAAAGTTTGCTGACCCCTGTGCTACACTGAATCTGGAACTTTGTGGTACCAGGAATTAAATACATATTTGTGGGAATGTACCATGGAATATGTCAGGGCTTTGCATCTGTTATCTCTTTGACAAGAGCTAGGTGAGAAATGGAAGAGGGAGAAGTTTAAAACAGTCACTTTCCCCCTTTCAGTGTTCCTGTCTTCTCGTTGTACTCAAACAGGGACACAAGTTTAAGTAAATTGGGGGTAGAGCCACCCCGAGATGAAAACTGTGGATTTAAACAATGCCACAGGTTTAAGCAAAGCAGGTATGGAGCGAAGCTGAACTTTTTTAAATTAAGAAAACCCAGACAAGTCAGTTTTAACAAGGAAAATAGCAGAGATGGGCACAACTCCAACCCTCTTTTAAATTGCCATTTCCTCACCCCTGCTCACTCTACTCAAACTTTTGCCATGGTTTTAAGCCATCACTTTTTCTTTTCAGTTTTCCTTCCACTGTGCTTTATTCAAACCTCTGCTGTTTAAAACCAAATGCAAATGAAGAAGGGATAATATAAGGTGAAAAAATGTGTGTTGACATTAGGCATATAAAAATACTCGGAGTAATAATCTTAGAAAATACCAACATCATATTTCAGAGGGAGGAAGAAAGAAAAGATGGCCGATGAGATATGAGAGATAAAAAAGTGTATAGTCATAACATTTTTGTTTTTACAATAATACTGAGACGACAGGCATTCCTTATGTAGAAACAAAAGTATTATTGTCTGCTGAATCCTTAGGGCTTTTCAGACACAGAACCACCCTAAATATTTAGTTCCAGAAGCTTTAATTACAGATTTCTTCTATTTATAATGAAATACTTTTTCTATCCAATGCCATCCATTGCAACAAAACTAATAAATACCCATAGGACTAAGCATACTTCATTCTGCCTCATAACCTAGAGGAATCCAAACTAATTATTTTACTTTAATTGATAAGGTTCCCCCCTCTTTTCCCCACCCATTGTTTCCTTCTCACAGCTTCTGAACTTTAAATAGAGCAGCAGATCTCCTTACATGGAACACACGAGATTGTGCATGTGCAACAGACTTTTGCTGAACAACAACTCTCTTGCAAAGCACAACAGCGGTTCACAACATAAAAACACAGAATACATAATAAAAATTAGAACAAACCAATAAAACCCCTCCCCCAAATACGTTTAAAAAGACATAGCAAGTTAATCAGTCAAACGTCTGGTTAAAGGGAAACATTTTTGCCTGGTGCCTAAATATATGTAATGAAGACATCAGACGAACGTCCCTGGGGAAAGCATTCCAGAAACGGGGATCCGTCACTGAAAAGGCCTGCTCTTGTATCATCACCCTCTGGACCTCTCGGGGAGCAGGCACATGAGAAAGGCCTCAGATGATGGTTGTAGGGTCTGTGTTAATTCATATGGGGACAGGTGGTCCTTAATATCAGAACTTGGAGAAGCTTATCATAAGCTTGAGATCATTCATACTACTCTTTAGCAAAAGTGCAGATGACAAAGTTGTGTGCTCTGGATGGGATTTAGATTTAGATAAATTTATTGTCATTGTCCGTATATACACAGTATACACAACAACGAAAATCAAACACCCACCCAAAGACCGGGTTCACATATACATTTGCACGTATCTCCGAACTCTCATCTATTTAGACATAATCTATAAAACATACATAATCCAGAATATAGCATGACCTATTAAAAACATAACATAACCTAAAACCTATCTCATTCCTTCCACTCCCTACTTACTAAACCTTGCAACTGGCCCTGAGATCATTATTTAGTGCAATCAGAGCTCTTGGATAGAAACTATTCAGAAGGCGTGTGGTTCGTGTTTTCATTGTCCTATATCTTCTGCCCGAAGGCAATAGTTCAAAGAAGTTGTGAGCAGGGTGGGTGGGATCTCTCAGAATATTATGTGACTTCTTCAAGATGCGAGACGTGAAGATCTCATCCAGGGTTGGTAGTCGGAGCCCAATAACGTTCTGGGCAATTTTAATTGTTCGCTGTAAAGCTTTTTTATCCGTTTCAGAGCTGCTCCCATACCACGATAATATACTATAGGTTAGGACACTCTCGATGGTACTATGATAATAGGACAGGAGTAGGTGCTGGGATAGATTCAGTCCCCTGAGCATTCTCAGGAAATACAACCTCCCCTGCACCTTCCTCACAACCATATTAACATTTGCAGTCCATGAGAGGTCCTCCGAGATATAAATGCCCAGGTATTTAAAACTACCAACCCTCTCCACTTCCTCGCCATTTATGTGCAATGGTAACAATACACTTTTCTTTCTCCTAAAGTCAATTATGAGTTCTTTGGTTTTTTTGGTGTTAAGCATAAGATTATTTTCTTTACACCATTGAATTAACCCCTGTACTTCTTTCCTATAAGCAGTCTCATCGTTCTCACTGATGAGCCCCACCACTGTTGTATCATCCGCAAATTTGATGATTGTGTTGGACTTATACAGTGGGGTGCAAACAAATGTGTACAGAGAATAGAGAAAGGGACTTAGCACGCATCCCTGAGGGGCTCCTGTGCTTAATACTAGAGTAGAAGAATAGTAAGGTCCCATTCTCACTGTCTGCGGCCTATCAGTCAGGAAATTCCTTACCCAGAGACAGATCTTCTGATGTATACCCAAGTTGGTCATTTTAAGAAATAACCTGTCTGGCAGAATTGTATTGAAGGCAGAACTGTAGTCCACAAACAACAGCCTTGCGTAGGTTCCCTGTCGTTCTAGATGACTCAATACAGTATGGACGGCGATGGAAATAGCATCATCAGTAGATCTGTTTCTTCTGTATGCAAACTGGAACGGGTCTAAAGTGGATGGAAGACTAGCCTTAATATAATCTAGCACCAATCTCTCAAAACATTTCATAACAACAGATGTTAAGGCTATTGGTCTATAATCATTGAGAGATACCACCACTGACTGCTTGGGGACTGGCACTATAATCGATGTCTTCAGGCAGGTAGGGACATAACCCTGCAACAGGGATAGGTTGAAAATGTCCGTAAATACGCCGGCTAATTCTGCAGCACAGTCCCTAATAGCCCGTCCCATGATTCCATCCGGTCCAGCTGCCTTCCTGATGTTAATGCTCCGAAAGGCATGTTGTACGTCACAGGTCTGTAATAAAAGTGGTTGTCTATCAGTAGTAGTTTCTGATGATGTGCTGGTGGCCAATGCTGTAGTGACGATAGTTCCGGTTCCCTCCTCAAAGCGGCTAAAAAATTGATTCAGTTGATCAGCCAGGTGCGCACTGCTGCTAGCCAATTCGTTTTTAGTATTTTGCCCTGTAATTTGTCTCAAGCCTTGCCATACTCGACGAGGGTCGGAGCTCTCAAAATGTTTTTCGATCCTCCGGCAGTACATAGCTTTGGCGTTCCTAATACCCTTTTTCAATTTGGCTCTAGCTTCTCTATACTGCTGCGCATCACCAGAGTGAAAAGCAGCATTTCTTGCCTTTAACAGAAGATACACATCCCTGTTTAGCCAGGGCTTGTTGTTAGGGAACACCCGTATTTGTTTGGTGGTAGTGACAACATCAATGCAGCTTTTAACGTAAAACAGTACTGTTGAAGCATATGTGTCCACATTATTCTCCTCAAAAAGCGACCACTCGGTGCTCCGAAAGCAGTCTTGGAGTTGCTCAGATGCACCTACTGGCCACACTCGTATCTCTCTAGTTGATGGTCTAATTCTGCGTACGAGAGGTCTATATGATGGTATCATAAGTAAGGATATGTGGTCTGACTGCCCCAAATTGGGCAGGGGCTTGGTCTTGTATCCATGCATGATGTTACTATATACTCGGTCCAAGGTGTTTCCCCCCCTAGTGGGACAATCAACATACTGGTGGAACTTAGGGAGCACAGTCCTTAAATCGGCTCGGTTGAAATCACCAGCAACCACAAGTGCTCCATCCGGGTGGGCCCGCTGCTGTCTGCTAATAGCAGTCAGCAGGTGGCCCATAGCTGTAGTAGTGTTTGCATCGGGAGGTATATACACCGCTGTTATTATAACAACATTAAACTCACGTGGCAAGTAAAAAGGGCGGCACTTCACCACTAGGTACTCCAAGTCAGGAGAGCAATGCGTGTCCATTTGTTTAATGTCTGAGCTCCAGTTGTTGTTTATATAAACGCAAATTCCTCCTCCTCTGCTCTTCCCGGATTTGGCGGTTCTATCCGCTCTAATTACTGAGCGTCCTTCTAGCTGCAGAAGTCCCTGTGGAAAGGAGGGATCCAGCCACGTCTCTAAAAGGACCATAACACAACAGTCCCGGATACTTTTCTGCCGAGAGGTAATAAGTTCCAACTCCTCTACCTTGTTGGGTAAGGATCTCACATTTGATACAAGGAGACTTGGCAATGCAGGCTTGTGGGGGTTTTTACCTAGCCTCACTCGTAGTCCAGCCCTGCAACCCCTCTTCTGCTTGCGCCCTCTCCGTTTCCTTTTCTTTCTGGCAAGGAGAGCAAGGGGAGTATCCCAAGAATGTGCAAGATATGGAGGCTCTCTGATAAGCTCAGCTGGAATGTTGTAGGTTGAGACCTCCTGGTTGCAGCCTTCCCCTCTGCCGATACTTAAGAGCTCTTGACGACTATAAATTACTTGTGCCTGAGTATTCACAGTCCATAGCAGCAATAAGTTCACAGATAAAAATAAAACACAAATCACTGAATACCGGTCTTCGGAGTGCCGAGCCGCTGCAAGTGCTTGCGCCGCCATCTACCAGGCATCCCCCTTAAAGAGGCAGGTTGCAGTTTGGGCGTGCTCCTGGAACCATCACTGTATGTACCGTATTTTTCGCCCTATAGGGCACACCTAGGGGTTTTTTTTGGAGGGGAATAAAGAAAAATAATTTATTCCCCCCCCCCAGGCATGGGGCTGGGGTGGGGGAAGCCCAAGCTTCCCCCGACCCCAGCCCCCAGAACAGGCTGCTATCTGCAAGCCTTGGGAGCCCGGCGGGAACTCCCGCGGGCTCCCAAGGCTTGTGGATAGCTTCCTGAAGCCTGCATTCACCCCATAGGACGCACACACATTTCCCCTTCATTTTTGTTTTTTGTTTTTTTTGTAAATTTTTTATTGGTTTTACAAAAAAATTTTAAACAATACAAACAAATAAAAAGACAAACAAACATGTATAATTTCATAACCTTTTTTTCATATCCCTTACTTCATTTTTGGAGGGGAAAAAGTGCGTCCTATAGGGCGAAAAATACGGTAAATAACAATAATAAAACTAATAATTATTATGGTAGAAATGCCTCATGAAATGAGTGCAATTATGTGGTTACTTTCCATGCCACTGAGACAACACACTGCTGGCATGGAAGAAACTAGGCTGTCGCACCCATTCCACATGGTTCTACTTACAAATGACACTGAATTACTTATGCACTTATGGACCACGGGTGCTACAAGCTGCACACTGCAGGTGAAAACTATTGTATGCATATAAAAGTTTGCAAAACTCCAGGAGATATACTCTTACAGCTCAGGTGTAGTGTGTGTGAACATAAAAGCACACACACAATAAAATACATCTCTTAAGTGAGTGAATTTTCACTACTATGAACTATTATGAATTTTTTACTTTGAAAATATGTGTTTTTGGAATGATGGACATCAGAATCAATGTCTTGTAAGGTCACCCATATTTTCCATAAAATTTATTTTCCTGTGTTCAAATAGCCATCCAGTGAAGCCAAGCAAGAAGGGCAACAGGGACCACCTTACCAACACTGGCAGTGCGACTGTAACATATAATAGGTAGATACTGAAGGTGACTCCTAGCTCTGTACTGAATCCAAACAGTGATACTTCATCATCATCATCACCCTGTGTTATCACAACAACTTTCACTTTGTTATGGATGTTCTTTGCAGCGTGTCATGTGTGTAACAGAACATGCACATCTAATTTTTCAGGCGATGTTGTTGTTTTCTCTTGAAGCTATTACTAAAACTTTGTATGTTCACAATATTTGCTTTCCTGTTTTGAGCTTCATAATTTGAAAAGGGAAAAAATGGAAGGAATGTTCCTGCTTAGGGATCCATCCATCCACCCACCCATCCACCACACCCTTCTCCAGCATACAACTCTGTAAATTGTCAGAGGATCATGGAGGGCATTCTACTCTACACAACCAGTTTTCTGTTTCCTATCTTTCAACATTCTGCAGCTACTAAGAATGCACAGTTCACCCTGGGCTGGTTTGTCTTTTTTAACAGGGGTAGTGTATACTTCTGCAAACCCTGAAAATGATACTGTAATATTTAATGGATCCCTTTTTGGTGTTGGTGGGGTAAAGAGAAGAACATTTTTCATAAAGTATTTGGAACACGTAACTTTTTGTCCTTATGAACTTACAGATGGCATTGAATTAAAACATTTGGGCAGGACCTTCCAGTTATTATCTAGTTGCAGTCTTGTAACATCCCTGAAAAGGTTAGTCAGTACTGTATTATCCATTTACAATGGATGGGAGGACTGAGGCTGAGAGCAGCTTGCCTAAAGCCACCTACTAAGTTCATGGCTGAGAAAAGATTCAAACCAGGAACTTCATGATTTGCAACCTAGTCTCTTAGATACACCACTGGAAATAATATGCACAAGAGCAGAATTTTCAAAAATCCACACTGGGGAAAGCTACTTAGTGATTTTCTGATTTCCATATGCATACAAACTTGTAATACTCTTATGAAAGTGAATTATCTTTGCACTTTAAATGCACAGAAGCATATAAATGCAACCTGAATAATAATAATTTAACAATTCTTATAATAAATATACTCAGCAGTTATACTAAAAGCAAACACAAGCAATGAACTACAGATCTATTTGCTGCAGTCCTTTTCATTGCAACAAATAGTCAACCGCAGCAGTACAGGCCTAAAATAGAGTATGGCAATTTGTTAAACATGTGACACTCGGTGGGCTATGTGGTTTGAAAGGTTTGGAGAGCTGTAGCAACAGTAATTTAGGGTCCACGTTATGAGAAGCTTCAGTTATCGTCTGGATAATCAGATCCAGCCAATCTTTGTAAATAACCTCCCTGTTCAATATGCAAATATTGCCTCTTATTAGATGGCACTCACCCTCTTCCTACTTGAAATGCATTAAATAAAACAGAGGTCCGGCCCCCCGTCTTAAAAAAGATCTTCTCCCTGTATAAAATTTTATAAACAGGAAAAGCTTCAGAAGAAGATGAATGACCAGGAAGGAGCATGGCATCCATTACCCCCTCCCTGAGAGCCTGCACATTCATCCTTAACCATGGTTTGGGCTTGGTGTAATATGCAAACCAGGCCACTGTCAAAGAGCTGTGAGTAAGGGAAAAGATCCTGTGGCCAAGGAATCTGTAAGCCTAGGAATGTCTCTTCTATTTTTTTTTAAAAAATTTTTTATTGGTTTTACAAATTTTTTAAAAACAATACAAACATATAAAAAGACATACAAACATGTATAGTTTCGTACCCTTTTTTTCATAAACCTTGTTTCTCGGACTCCCCCATACCTCCCCTTTCTGTATCCCAATGTCCAAAGTTTTTCAGCAAGTTCTAAATAGTTCTGTCAAGCCTCTGTCCTCTTAATCTTTCCTTTAATCTAATCTTATATCGCTGTAACCCTTTCTTTCTCAAAACCTCGACATTCTAACATTCATCCAGTTTATAGTAGTCCTTAAGATAAATTTTAAACTTCTTCCATTCTTCTTCCGCCGTCTCCTTTCCCTGATCGCGGATTCTGCCAGTCATCTCAGCTAATGTCATATAGTCCATCACTTTCATCTGCCATTCTTCCAGGGTGGGTAGATATTGTGTCTTCCAATACTTTGCGATAAGTATTCTTGCTGCTGTTGTAGCATACATAAAGAAAGTTCTATCTTTCTTTGACACCAATTGGCCGACTATGCCCAAGAGAAAGGCCTCTGGTTTCTTAAGGAAAGTACATTTAAGTACCTTTTTCATTTCATTATATATCATTTCCCAGAAAGCCTTAATCTTCGGGCATGTCCACCAAAGGTGATAGAAAGTACCTTCAGTTTCTTTACACTTCCAACACTTATTATCAGGCAAATGGTAAATTTTTGCTAGCTTGACTGGGGTCATGTACCACCTGTAAATCATTTTCATAATATTTTCCTTTAAGGCATTACATGCCGTGAATTTTATACCGGTGTTCCACAACCATTCCCAGTCAGCAAACATAATGTTATGGCCAATATCCTGTGCCCACTTAATCATAGCCGATTTGACTGTTTCATCTTGTGTATTCCATTTCAGCAGCAAATTGTACATTCTTGACAAATTCTTGGTATTGGGTTCTAACAGTTCAGTCTCTAATTTTGATTTTTCCACCTGGAAGCCAATTTTTCTATCTTGTTTGTAAACCTCCATTATTTGATAATAATGGAGCCAATCTTGTACTTTTGGTTTCAATTTCTCATGACTCTGTAATTTCAATTTATCTCCATCTTGTTCCAAAATTTCCCAATACTTTGGCCATCCGGCCTCCATATTGAGTTTCTTCACTGCCTTAGCCTCCAAAGGTGACAGCCATCTAGGGGTTTTATTTTCCAACAAGTCTTTATATCTTATCCATACATTAAACAACGCTTTTCTGACAATGTGATTCTTAAAGGCCCTATGCACTTTGATTTTATCATACCATAGATATGCATGCCAACCAAATGTATTATTGAAACCTTCTAAATCCAAGATATCTGTGTTCTCGAGGAGCATCCACTCTTTCAGCCAGCAAAACGCTGCTGCTTCATAGTACAGTTTTAAGTCCGGCAGGGCAAACCCCCCTCTTTCTTTTGCATCTGTAAGTACTTTAAATTTTATTCTGGGCTTTTTGCCCTGCCAGACAAATTTCGCAATATCTTTCTGCCACCTCTTGAAACAGTCCATCTTGTCAAGAATCTGCAAAGTTTGAAACAAAAACAACATTCTAGGCAATACATTCATCTTAATCACTGCAATTCGGCCTAACATTGACAATTTCAAATTTGACCATATTTCTAGGTCTTTTTTAATTTCTGACCAACATTTTTCATAGTTGTCCTTATACAAGTTCAAATTTTTAGATGTCAAATAAACCCCTAGGTATTTCACCGTCTTAACCACTGTCAAACCTGTCTCTTCTTGAAATTTCTCCTTCTCCGTATCTGTTAAGTTTTTTTCTAATACTTTAGTTTTTTGTTTGTTCAGTTTAAATCCGGCTACCTGACCAAATTGTTGGATTATCTCCAACAGCCTTTTCGTACTAGTGTCTGGCTCTTGTAGAGTCAATACTAGGTCATCTGCAAAGGCCTTTAACTTGTAATGTTTAACCCCGACCTGTACACCTTTAACCTGCTGGTCATTTCTAATCATATTCAGCAACACCTCCAGAACAGAAATGAAAAGCAATGGGGAAATTGGGCACCTCTGTCGTGTTCCTTTTTCTATCTTAAGTTCCTCCGTTATCACATTATTTACAATCAGCTTAGCTTTTTGTTCAGAATATATCGCACCCATACCATTCTCAAAACCTTGGCCTACCCCCATCCCATGAAGATTCTTTTTCATAAAGCTCCAAGAAATATTGTCAAAGGCTTTCTCCGCGTCCACAAAAATCAACACTGCTTTGGTGTTTATATTCACCTCTAGCCGTTCCAAAATGTCTATTATATTCCTTACATTGTCTGATAAATGCCTCTTTGGGAGAAAGCCTGCTTGGTCCCTATGAATCTTCTCCATCAACACTCTTTTAAATCTTTTCGCCAAAATGTCTGCAAAGATTTTGTAATCCACATTAAGTAATGATATTGGGCGGTAGTTCTTAAGTTGAGTCTTTTCAGTCTCTGTCTTTGGTATGAGTGAAATATACGCTTCTTTCCACGATTCTGGTGCCTTTTTTCCCTCTAAGATCTCGTTGCAGACTTCCTTTAACGGTTGAACCAACCACTCCTTCAAAGATTTGTAATATCTGGAAGTCAGTCCATCTGGCCCTGGAGATTTGCCCAATTGCATGTCCTGAATGGCACCCTCTATCTCTTGTTCTGTTATTCTCTGGTTTAAATCCACCTTGCTTTGATGAGAGATTTTTTGTAATCCATGTTTATTAAGGAATTTATCTATGTCCTCTTCATTTTGTGGTCCTTGAGAATAAAGTTTTTTAAAGTAGCTCAGAAAACAGTTTCTAATCTCATTGGGTTTAGATATGTTCTTTCCATCCACTTCTAGGCTTGTAACTGTATTTAGTTTCTGCCTTTTCTTCAATTGCCATGCCAGAAGTTTGCCACATTTGTCTGCCGATTCGAATGTCTTTTGTTTCATTTGCTTTAACTTCCACTCAATCTCTTGAT